>NC_046166.1:62115823-62280823 GCF_011064425.1 Rattus rattus | reverse complement strand
TATGATCAGGCTTAAAGGATGCCTGTCTGTGATGATGCCTAGGGAATGCTTAGGGAAGCACGGAAGCTGGATGGGGTGGCAAGATCTGCTTTCAAATCCTTCCTGTTGTCTGAGCACAGCGATGCTCATAGAAGATGATCCAATCAATAATAGGAATAGTGTTCCCCAAATACTGTTGGGTTGAACTTACTCAGAATCCTGTAGTCTTAGTCAGGGGAGCCCAGTAGAGACATGGATGGATCAATCACAGCTCTGTGATCTACCCGCTCTTTCGAGCTGCCTCCAAATTTGACTCTTTGTACCCATTGCATCACGAGTCAGAGCTGGATAAGCCCCACCCATTGCAACCTGCGAGCTGCCTTCCAGGTGGAGTCCAGAGAGAGGAAGGGAGAGCACAGGTACCGTGATTCTGGAACCCTTTTTTCCTCTCCGGATTGGCAATACCGGCATGCACTTCGAGACTCGCTGAGCTAAACTATTAGGAATTGTTTTTCATTAACGCAGCTGTCCATCTCTTGTTAACACAGGCAAAGCCAAGCGAGGGAACAGCTGCTTCGTCTCCCCACGCAATTGTTAGGGCAAATGTCCATAAATCATTATGCAAATGCGCCAACTGAGACCACGTGGGTAGAAGGATTTTTCAATCGCAGGCACCGAACTTTTTACTTCAGGAAATTTTTTAGGCAGGTCTAGCCCATAATATGGGAAATGCTATGTGATATTTCTTTTAGTAACTGTTGTTATTAGGCCTTTTTAATTAATGCCAGTTTTGATAAAATAAATATAATACCAACAAGCCAACGATTTGATACTTTAATTTTTGTCCATATTGGGTTAAAATTCTGCATGAACATTGAAAAAGTATGCCATTTGAAGCATATACATATATATCATATATTGTTTATTGTATGATTATATCATTACCTATTTTTAAAGAATTTCCAAAATTTTAGTTAAAGTATAGTTTTTCGTTTATTCTCCTTCCTCTCCTCCCTCCAGCCGCTCACCTCTTTCTCAATCCCTTATAAGTTGGTGGACTCTGTTATTAATTTTGTTATATACATACCTACCCACGCATAAACACAACTGATGCGTCTGTGTAGTGTTACTTGTACGGATATGATTTCAGGACTTATCACTTGATATTGGGCAAGCAGGTACGGTGCTTGCCCCTGGGAGAGACTAATTCTCCCTCTTGGCAGTCATTAGTGGCCTGAGGCTCTTAGTGTAGGTGAAGTACAGTGTGACAACCCCTCCCGTGTGAGTGTGTCTGTGGGGACTGTCACTGTTCAGGTCTTGTTCAGGCAGCCATGTTGAGGTCTCATGGATGTAGCTCTCCTATTGTTTCACACAGACACAATCTCCCACCTCTGACTCTTACAGTCTTTCTGTCCGTCCCCGCTTCTATGATGCCCCACCAGCCTTAGGTTCAGGAGCTGGGCATTCAGAAGTAGTCGATCTCTGGCTTTTGGCCAAGTGTGGTTTTCTATAACTGAAGGATGAGAATTGCATCTATCTGTGGGTACAAGGATTCGTTTTAGGGTTTCTCCTCCAAGATACATGACCTCGCTTGCCCCAGGTAATGGATTAGATTTCCAGTACGAGGTTTGTTTTTCTTTCCTGTTGAAGTGCTTCTAAGTACAATTAGACAACTGTTGGTGACTGCCAAGGTCCGAATGCCAGTATTGCACCTTTCCAAATACCCCCATTTGTTTGTTATTCTTGTGGTTTAAAGACGTCGAAGCTCAATGGAATTGTTGGTTACTTTCCTCCCCTGTAAACTTGCACAGCATATTCTGGTACTGTTACAGCTAATCAAGGAGGAACCTTTGCAGTTTTATATTTAAGCTAATATGGTGTTTTTCTTACTTCTTTTTATTTCTTATTTAAATTACAGTTTTATCACTGTGAGGTGCTATAATTCAGCAGTTTCTCCCCAGGTATTGTGGCTGTCCTGTTCGCCAAGCACATATTTAGGCTTTTTCAAATCTAATTTTTTTCAAAGTGGGAAGGACTCATATTTACGTCAAAGCTATGAATATTCTCATCACATTTGCTATACATTAATATATTGATCACCAAAAGTGACGTGCTAATTCTCCCGCCACTTATAGAATACACATGTGCCAGTTTTCCAGGAATCTTGTCATCACATCTCTTATAAACTTATTGCTAGTTTTCCAGGTTACAGAATGCACTAAATTTTCTATATGGCATTTACCTGACTAATTTGTTGATGCACTCATTACACTGGTCCTTCAAAAATATTTATCAAACAAAACTTCCTAGGAGCTGGGAAAAAAAAACAAAACAAAACAGAGATTAAGTTTTTCTGTGGCCTCGAAGTACTCCGGCATCTAAATACAATTCAGGATTCTACAAGTTCTGGAGAAGGGCACTGCAGTAGTGTGGATGGAATACTAGCCTGAGAGAGAGGTATAAAATGTGATTTTAGACATGAAGTGACAGATGGTGAACATGGGCACCCCTTAGAACTGGAAATCGTAATCAAAGACATGTAGATGTGAGAGGGAAAATTAAGTTGAAGATTTCTAGGCCCATGCTGTGAGGCTGCTGAGCCAAAAGAGTTAAATTATAGGAAAGGAGATGGGCATATTAGCAGTAATTTGGATACAAGCATCGCAAACGTCAAGATAAGAAGAACGAGTGGGAGAGGTAAAGATAAATTGCTGAAAGATCTGAGGTGTCTCAGTGAGTGTCTGGGAACAGCAATGTGCTCAGCTCTTAGAAGCAAATACAATCAGAAAAACTTAAGCTGGCAAGTCTGCTCTCTTGTTCTGGCTTTCCTCGTCCTTCTCCTCCCCCTCCCCGTCTTCCTCCTTTATATTCCTTGTTTCCCTAGTCAGGAAATGTATCCCTCCAGTGCTACCTTGCCTCTTGGACACCAAAATGAAATTTTGAATTCTCTTCTTTTCCATTCAAAGTCCCTGGTGAAATCCCCCAAATTCTCCAAGTTGTACTCAGACCAACGTTGGAGACAACATCCTGAGGCGTAGAAGGGAAGGCATCCGAGAGGTCCACAGCAGCACGGGGAGGAGGGAAATCCGAGAAAAGAGGAAAAGGGTAACAAGCTGCTAAGAAGACAGGATGTGTATATGTGCATTATGATGAAGGAGAAAGCCTAGGATACAGTCATTAGCAGAACTGAATAATACTGCAAGGTCTGTGAGCAATACACACATCATCCCATGGCCAACCCAAGCAAACATCCTTACCTCAGAGTTGGCCTTCTCTTTGTCTGTTTGCTGCTTTGTTTTGTCTTTGAGGTGATTTGGTTTGTGTGCTCCAATTCTTGGTGTTGTTATGGAAGGATGGAGCTAAGTCTCTAAGTATCTCCCATTCCTTTGTTATTAGGAAAGCAGCCACCAGCTCTTCCTGCCTGTGCACAAATGACCGAATTGTCATTGGCCCACCTTGACAATACTGTGGTCTCTGGGCACACAGTCTAATAGACACTGAAATAGGACCACAACACTGCTGTATCTTCTTCTCCACTGGGCTCCTGCCTCAGTCCTTGCAGACGTGGGCCAAGTCTGGTCCCTTTTCTAGACTCTCTCTTACCTTGTTTCCTAATAAGTTTACGTCGTAAGTATGAGCTTATGCCAAGAAAAAAAGGAGGAAAGAAGCATTTTCTAGAGTTGCTGAATAGGAATCTAGGAAAAGCAGATTTCTATCTTGTCCATGCTGGAAAGGCAAGGTTAACAGTTGCAGAAGATGGATGGCTGCAGACCGAGGTTGGAGGCAGCAACACCAGCGAGGAGAATTGTTCCATTAATCTAGGTGAGAGAGAATCAAGTACTACGGCTGCAGAAGGGAGACAGTGAGGGGCACCTGGACACCAAATCCCAACAAGTCAGCATGGCACCTTCTCCTGGGGAGCATCTAGCAACAAATCATAGAAAACAAAAACACAAATTAGCTCCAACAGTAAATAATATTTTCCTCAGGGGATAGTAAGGTCAGGAAAATGGGGTAGTCTGCAGAGTAGCAGACAGTGACTTCTGTGAACATTTACTTGATTTTCTTTGCTAGCTTTTGTGTTGGTTTTATTCTCAAGATGATCACAATTTCAGACCTCAAATCACACACACACACACACACACACACACACACACACACACAGAGAGAGAGAGAGAGAGAGAGAGAGAGAGAGAGAGAGAGAGAGGATCATTTCTAGAGTCTTGCAGAGCAGAACTCCCTGGAAATGCCTATTAAATCCTCTACAGGAAGATCCCAACAGAATCCTTGAATCAGGTCACATGTCACAGGTCATCCTGAATGAGTTGTGGCAAATGACTGGGCCAATGAATGAGCTACAGGGGAGCGTTTTTGAGGCTGAGGAAGGGGCTCACTTCTCCAAAAGCAAGGATGTTGTGCTTGGGTGTGAGGAGGGTAGAGGTTAAAAAACATATCAGCCAAATGCAGGTCTGGTTGAAGTGTTGGGAAGTAGACGTAGCAGGAGAGACAAGGAAGCAATGTTCACAGCCACAATCCACAGGTCCCAGCATTGCAGAATTAGATAGATTCATCAGGATCAAGAGGGCTGGGGGTGTTAATAGTTTCAGGCAGGAGATCAACTTGAATGGAAATGAGATACATCTATATAAAGTTATGGATTTGAAGCTAAAATGGGTTTGGATTATAGATACAGTTTTGGTTGTTAGAGAAAACAGCAGTTATCTTGCTTAGCACTGAGCCCTGCGTACTAAAGAGCTGGCTCCCCAGGCAACACATGCCCTCTGGTACAACAGTGGCACAACCGTGACGGTGTAACCAACCACTTTCTGATTGGATTTAAAGCCTGCACCACAGAAATAGGTTTTGTAGCTCATGTTGTAATCCTGTTTAAAAAAAGAAAATCCATTACTCAGGGGGCCCTAGATTAAAAATCTGCTGTTGTTTGCCGCATGGTCATGTTGTCAAATTCCCTTCTAATATTTTTACACTTCTAACTCTGTCTACATCCGCAGACCTGGCCGCTCTCAACCCAACCTTAGTCATAGAAGCTTCTTTTTTGCAAAGGGCGACAATCAAAGCAGAAACTCATAACTGACCCACATTCTGAGAATAGTAGACCAGGAATTCGTAACCATAAATGGGGCTCAGGAGACCTTGCAGAGTGTGTGGAATGAGATCGGAGCTGGAGGTCGGGGAGAGAGCTGTGGCGAGAGGTGCTGGATAGGCTATGAAAGGAATTGGATGGGGAAATATGGAGGTGTCTGTGATCGTATTTCATTGTATACCTGTATGAGGTTCTCAAAGAAAGAAAGCATAATAGAATCTTAACTTCGGAAGCTGTCGCTATGTGGAAGTTATACAGCATCTGGGTACCCAGTGGGGTCATTATTAAATGAGGTCATCCCAGAAGCAGTGCTGAGTAGCGGGGACAAAGGACTCATCCCTGCAAAAATCTGAAGTGAGAAGCTCAGAAGTTACTAACTGCATTTACAGGTCAAAATGGTGTTCCTTTAATGTGGATGGCTGTTGCAGGGAAACCTTCTACATAACTAAATTATTTCTAAGCTCCCCTTGACAGCTCATTATTTTAAAGGCAGCATTCCCCAACAACAAAATTCACTTACACTGCAGATGGAAAAAAAAAAGGCTTTGAAGTTCAGAGCAATGGGATTTAACTAAAATAATAAATATTTTGTGGCTTGAAAAAAACGTTTGGAATCTTTTTATGACATTAATAACCAGGCATGGTTACTAGGCCAGATGGCTTCTGTAGGAATGTAGACATGTTGAACTTGTAATTGGCTACTTTGCACTTAGATTTAATAAATTAGCTGATTAGTTATTTTATTATTAGATAATCTTCTGGGGGTAGTGCTTAGCACAAGTGCGAAGAATATTAAGGTCAAATCTAACAAAAAAGTGTAGGGATATAAAGCTATTAAGTTGGAAGTAGATATACAGACGTGTACAGGGAAAGACATAACTGAGTTGGCTGCCTTTCGGGAATGTGGGGGTTAAAAACCTGGCTCCCCGGCTCTCTGAGTCTGTTGTAGGCTGGGCTAGAAGTCCTCCAGGTGCAGTGTGCACCAGTCCCAGGAGGCTACCCTCTTGTAGCTGTTCGAACTCATCTACTTAGAGAGCTTAGACCATGCAAATCTTCCTGGAGAAGGAAGGCTGGCCAGGTAGAAGTCTTGTCTCCCCAGAACTTTCTGCTTCTTTACTTAGAACATGCTTCTCGAAGTCATTAAAAAGCTGCTCATGAACAATTTTTATAAATCCCACCCAAAAGGAAAAGCTATTTCAATGTAGACAGTGATCAAAACTTATACCCTGGGGAATTCAGGAAAAAAAATCAAAAAACAAAAAACGACAGCCTTCTAGTTCAACCCCATAACAGAACCACTCAATAAATAAGACAGGAAGACAATGCTGCCTCAGAGCTGGCAGACAGTGTGAGACTCCCGGAAAGGCAAGCGTTTTGGTCAGTTTCTGGAAAGGTTGTTGAGTTGTGAAGTGTGAGTGGACCTCGCGCCTGCATTCTTCCCCAGCTCCGCTGTACCTGGCGGGGCAATCGCCACACCTCATGTCCTTGTCCTCATTTTCCCCATTTGGAAAGTGAGAGCATGAAGCACGACGGCCGGAAAGTGAGAGCATGAAGCACGACGGCCGGAAAGTGAGAGCATGAAGCACGATGGCCCTGAACAGCAGATGACTGAAGCCAAGTTTATCCAGGGTTTATAGAACTATGTGCAGTGGCTTGGGAGAGTTGCTAAACCTCTCTGTGTTGCCACCTCTAAAGAGGTCACCTGACCCCCTACAGAGTTGCCCAGAGCCGTGCACCATGCACGGTGCACTCCGAGCATCGTGCAAATACTAGAAGTTTTTAAAAAGCTGTATTAGTTTTCAAATTTTAGACAGCTTCAAACTCATACACAATGTATCGTGAGCATAGTTACACTCCTTTACTCGCTATTACCCCTGCCATGCCTCCTTTCTCTTCCCACACAGTTTTGCTCCTACTTCCGTGACTTCTTTCTACTTCTAGATGCATATTGTCACAGCTGCTGTGAGGACAAGAACCATGTCACCTTCAAAAGACACGGTTTCATAGTGTTCTTCTCCATCCGGTGGCTCTTACATTCCTTCAATTCTGTTTTCTTTTCTGGGCCTTTCAAGGGGGTGATATACATCCCCTGCTAATGTTTGAACAGTCAAAAGTCACTTTTCCCCAAGAACTTTGACTAGTTATGAGCATACTAAACTTAAACATCACTCACAGCCCCAAGAGATACTCTGACTGGGATTTAGGGCTGTACTAGTCTATGGCTACAAACAGATAATTAGACATCAGTGGGACTACATTTCCACTCAGAAGGGTCTGTGACCTTCGTAGCTGCAGGCTTTTGAATAGGTTGATAGAATTAGGCACTGACTGCCTTCCAGGAAGCAAGCTTTAATATCAAAAGAAGGAGGAGGAAGAGGAGGACAAAAAATGAAAACGAAAGAGGAAGGAGGAGGGGAAGAGGAGGACGAAGAGGGGGAGGGGAAGAGGAGGGAGATAGGAGGAGAAGGAGGGGAAGAAGGAGGAGGGAGAGGAGGCAGCGGTGGTGGCGGGCGGAGGCGGAGGAGGAGGAGGAGGAGGAAGAGGAAGAGGAGGAAGAGGAGGAGGAGGAGGAGGCAGTGGAGGTGGCAGGTAGCTAGTTACTCACTAGCAGACCTACCCCTTTTGCAGCAATGCAATACTGTAACAGACCGGATCTACAGCCGGGTAACTCCTTTTAGTACCATGAAAGCTAGATAGCAAGGAAGAAGCTTCCAGCTCAGTTCTAGCATGATATCTATGTCCTCTACCCAACTTTTTTTTCTTTTTTTCGGAGCTGGGGACCGAACCCAGTGCCTTGCGCTTGCTAGGCAAGCGCTCTACCACTGAGCTAAATCCCCAACCCCTCTACCCAACTTTTACTGTGTCTTCAAGTGCTGGCAACTTTCATTGCAGTTCTAATTTTATGTAACTCAGCGACTTTAGGACCAGTACTCAGCTTGGTCGTTTGGGCCCAGGTACCTAGTAGACAGAGCCACAGCATGGACGCATCCCACAGCCAGAAGCAGAGTCCCTGAGCTGCAATGAGAATTGCTATGCAATATTTCTAAACACCTTTAGGGAAGCTTGTTTTTCGAATAAGGTAAAGAATTTTCAATTAGGCTTTGCAATATCTTGTAAAACCATGCCCTACAGCGGCTCTCTTAGTATTAAATGGAGCTTTATTAGAATTAATTACCATGAGAGATGGATGAGAGTCCTTTGATAGGAAGCCTCATTGCCCCTGGTCAGAAGCCACAACCCACACTGAGGTCTATCACAACTGCAGGGAGGTGAGAGGGAAGGTTGACTTACTGGAGGGAAAGAATACTCCCAAAACCTTTGTGCCACAGAAAATAGTAGGACTTTAGGATCTTTCTCTGCCTTGCTTCCTCTATTTTAGACTCTCTTAAATTAGGAGTATGCACGAGAATCATCTGTTATTTTACTGAGTATATGTGACTGTATATGCTCTGGCAGGGGAGTGACTCTATTTAGAAGGTGTGGCCCTGATGAAGTGGGCGTGGCCTTGGAGTGGGTGTGTCATTGTGGGTGTGGACTTCAAGACCCTCATGCTAGCTTCCTGGAAGCCAGTATTCTGCTAGCAGCCTTCAGATGAAGATGTAGAAGTCTCAGCTCCTCCTGCACCATGCCTGCCGGGATGTCGACATGCTCCTGTCTTGAAGATAATGGACTGAACCTCTGAACTGTAAGCCAGGCCCCCATTAAATGCTGTCCTTATGAGAGTTGCTTTGGTCATGGTGTCTGTTCTCAGCAGTAAAACCCTAACAAAGAGTTCAGACTCCTAGTCTTTTCTTCATATTGAAGCTGGTACTCTTCACTTTTAATTCCTGTAGCCAAAAATCCCAAATGCTCACGAAAATGGCGTCCCATTTGGTAAATGTTATCAGTGAGACACCGGCAAGAAAGACGGGACTCGTGGGCTTGTGGGCATGGTGGGTAGACTTCCCACACTGTGATGGATGACTCATCAAATGCTGATACAGCCTTTCACTTGGCAGCGCATTTAAATGGCCTCACATTTCAATAAATATTTTTATTCATAATTGTTCAAAAAGATTTGACTAATAACTCACATATGATGTCCCAAACAGGCTGGATATGATTTTTAAAAATTCAGAAAAAAAATGAGAAGCACTTGCATATAATTCAGGAGCAGACTGTTGCAGGCTAATGTTCGAGGAGTGTCGTGTAGTTGTGGAAGATTTGTATCTACAACCTGCAACCATTTCATCTTTGATGTTTTATTCAGGTTTACCTTTGAGGCCTCTCTGTTAAGGCAGAACCAATTAATATTTGAACCATTATCTAATAAGTCCCCATGGAAACCTGAATTAATTGGCATCAAATTCAGTTTACATCAGTGATAGTTTAATGTCCTATGTCTATTGGCAGAATGATACAGACTTGCCCGCCCCATCCTTGAATCTGTTCTGGGTAGGGCCATTGTCTATAAGTGGGTGAAAGGGAACTGCTGGGCTGGAGTCAGCCTCTATACATCAGTCTGAATGGGAAAACTGATGGCCACCCGTTTGTGATGGTTTTGCATTCAGCACACCCACGTGCTGGTCTCAGGGACAGGTGGTAGCAGTTGGATATGAACCCCCTTTTAAAGAAAAGACTCCAACCAGCAATGGGCACTCATAGGAAAGGAAGGTCTCTGGGACAGTGTTCTTAATAGAAATACTTACAAAGGCCAGGATGTCAGTGTCACTTGTCCAGGCCCTGTCCTGGTGTAACAACAGATTCTCGCATTAGGAAGGACATGAGACCAGACTGCAGGATCAGTGAACAATGGGGCTCTCAGGATTCAACCCCTGGCCAAATGCCTACGGTTTAGAGCAACACTTCAAAGCCTGCTCTAACGCCTTTGTTAGGAATGACTTGCTTCAAGTTGGCTGATTCTGGGCCGGATTGGCTCCAGACACAAGGCTAGTTTTCTCTGGCTTTTTTTTTTTTTTTTAAATATTTTATGCCCTTTTATTTTTTTTTTTTCTCCATCTTTATTGAATTGGGTATTTCTTAATTACATTTCAATTGTTATTACCTTTCCGGGTTTCCAGGCAAACATCCCCCCTAACCCCTCCCCTCCCCTTCTATATGGTTATTCCCCTCCCCATCCTCCTCCCCATTACCGCCCTCCCCACAACAATCATGTTCACTGGGGTTCAGTCTTGGCAGGACCAAGGGCTTCCCCTTCCACTGGTGCTCTTACTAGGCTATTCATTTGCCACGTATGCAGTTGGAGCCCAGGGTCAGTCCATGTATAGTCTTTGGGTAGTGGCTTAGTTTTCTCTGACTTTTAAATGGCTGCTTTTACTTCTTATTGCTTAGAAGGTAATGCATTGCGGTTAACCTCAGTAACAGGGCTTTCTCAAGCCTTCACCCTGTTGGGTGGCTGACTGCTGGATCCAGAACTTGTATCTTCAAAGGATCCAGGACTGAGGGGAATGGTGTGACTTCAAGTCTGAACAGCATCACCTCTCCCTTGGAGGTCTTACAGTATGTATGGGATTGAACCTCCAAGTTCACAAGGAAATCAGCTCCCGGCTTCCAATTGAACAGTACTCGTGAGGCCCAGGCACCAGCCTAAGTGTGGCGTGTAAGTTTGTGCTGATGTGTATTCCTAACTTTTTTCTCTCAGTGACCCTGGGACTTGACATTTGTTGTTTCATTTTGTAAAGAAGCCAAGTGAGTCTAAAGGGAGGTTAAGTGCTTGGCTAAGGTCATGAAGCATAAGCAGCACTCTGCCCTCCAAACACTGTGTTCCACTCTTGAAGGAATCGAGTGCAGGGGAGAAACCCAAGGTCAGACCTGCCTTGAGCAAGCTTTATAAACTTTCTTAATTGAGTTAACTTCCATTCATTCATTCATTCATTCATTCATTCACTCAAACAAACCATCTTTTATGTTGCAAGCACTGCTCAAGTGACAACGTGAATCCCTGTTCTTATGTTCTTTATAACTAAATTAACTGTATCCTGTTCTTTATAACTTTAAAGCAGCACAATATTCTGTCATCTATATCATTTACAGGTAGTAAGAATGACCCTAATAAGTTCATCCACAAATATACTGCAAAACATTGTTGCAAATTAAAAATCCAAAATTAAATATAGAAAACCAATAACACAGACATTATATTGGCAACAAATGGTAACTCTTATTAAAGGGGGGGTACAGTGAACATACACTAGAAATGGAAGGACAGCTGTTTCTCCATTTTAAGTGGGGTCGTGAAGACAGCCTCATACTAATGGTGGAGGCAACATTTGATTTCTAGGAAAGGGAGACCCTTGAAGAAAGTGAAGTAATTATTCAAACTCATATCAGAGAACAGAATTCCAGTGAGAGGGAAGACAGAGCTAGTCTGGAGCTTCTGAGGTGACCCGCATGTTTGGAGTGAGCATCCAGTTCACTAAGAACTCTGTAAGCCAGTGTAACCTCACTTAGTCTCACTGAGCAGGAAGTGAGTATTGCCAACCGAGTCCTGAGCAGAAGGGTTGCCATCTGAATTTTCTTTTAAAAACAAACCAAAATAGGGTCTGACTGGATAGCAGACATTGGTCTTCAACTTCCAATCCTGTGTCGACTAGGATCTTGGGATAACAGGTGTGTTCCCGACATTCTGCCTGTTCTATCTGTTTTAAAGGGCTTGTTTGAGGACCTGAGAGTAGGCTACAGAAAAGCAGAAAGGGAAAGGGGAAATACCACCAAACGTGACCAGGAACAAACATGAAGCTTAGCCTGGGGTTGGCTGGGACTCATAAAGGTGCTAAAGAATTGCTTATATTCTGAATTTCCTTAAGGGCTACAAAAAAAAAAAAAATCTTTCAGACGGGCTAGGTCTAGGGAAAGCGTCATCTAAATGTTCTTTATTTTCTATCAAAGGGTCAAATAAGACAAAATCCATTAGAAGAAAATTGTGAAGAAGCCACTTGGCAGGAGCTCAGGTTTCTCCAGGGCCAGCACTTCTTGAAATCAAAATATATGCACAGCTTTGCATTCTTCCTAGAAACTGTGCTGTTGTGTGTTAGCCAATCACGGAAGGATGCGAGGCTGAGCTCTCACCACTTGGAGTGGTGCCCAGGGGGCCCTTTGCTTGGGAAGTAAAACCCCAGGGATCCCCTACTGTGTGCTTTTCAATTAGATTTATCTTGGTTATCTACCCTCCTGCAGAAATACCTTGGATCATTTGGTCATATTCTTGAGATCCCAGACCTAGTTTATTTTTATAGCTTGGAATCCAATATGGAGCACTCTGTGTGACGGTTTTGCACCCTGCTGTGGAGACATCCCTTGACTCCAGAACTAACAAAACCCAGGATCAAAAGTATACCAGCATTGTGATGGTAAGGGTCCAACGCAAATGCAGAAGCCATTGCGTAACTCTGCACAAAACTAGGTAAGAGAATTGGACCATGAAATACCACCTTGCAACTTGGAGATTTTCTGGGTGTAAGAATGTGACTGAGGTGTCAGTCCCATGATGCTCAAAAATGAGAAACACAAGATCTAGGGAGAACAGGAAAAGACTCTACTCGGGGTGAAGGGCTGAGGAATTTGAGAAAGGAGATGAGGATTCTTTCTTTGACAATCCCTGAGGTCCTACTGGAGTTTGGGGGTGATGAGCTCTAAACCAAAGGCAACTGCAGCCTCTGACAGAAGATCCATATGGGATGACCAATCAGCTGGGTCAATTCCTTGAATCCAAATCCAACGTTCATGTTAATGTCAATGCTAGTATTGTCTTCTTTGGTGAAGAAAGGGAGATGGTAAGGGAGGTTGCCGTGCTGTTTGGGACAAACAGTGCCCCTGCGCTGAGTGTGATGATAGCAGATGAAACACTCCCCAGGTACAACCAGAACTGCAGGTAACACTGGGACCCACTGAGGCCACATGTGGTAACTTGATCCTAAGTGGGACTAGGGGATCAGCACTCCAGGACCAGGACATAAATAAAACCTTCGGTGAACAGGAGGGAAAGAAGCAGGACCTACAGAGTTGCTAGGAAGCTGAGGGACTGGAAGAGAAAGCATTTGGCATTAGATGCAGCAGAGCCTTCTGGACAAAGGATGCTAAAATTACACTTGGTAACTAACAGTTGGCCAGGCAGAGGAGAGAGTTATAGAAAGGTGCAGGTGGATTGGGAGGGGAAAGAAGTTACATCAATGGCTGACAAAGCTGTATATTCTCTGTTCTAGCTAGGAAAAGTAGAATAAATGACTTCAGTTATCTAAAGCTTCAATTGCTAGGTTAACTTGTAAAGTGTTCTATGCGTAGATTCTTTACACTCATAGTTTACAAAGTGTTCCCTTACTTCAACTCATCGATAATGTGTGAAGACTCTTGCCAAAGGTGTATAGTTTTTCTAATTCTTACTCTCTCTGTCTCTCTCTCTGTCTCTCTGGTTCTCTCTCTGTCTCTGTCTTTCTGTCTCTGTCTCTATCTGTCTCTGTCTGTCTCTGTCTCTCTGTGTGTGTGTATGCGTGTGTGTGTGTGCGCGCTATGCGCATGCGTGTGTGCACACATATGTTAAAGTGGTTTCCTTATGACTTGACACAGGACAAAAAGCTTAGTTGTTTAAAATATATGAACAGGCAATCTGAATTTGCTACAATGTACTGTGTGTGTGATTTGGATTCAACTCTAGTTGGAGAATAAAATAAGAAAGGAACTATAAGTAGCTATGAGAGAGAAATTTTAGAAGAATATAAGTATGAATTTATATTTGTGGTTAAAAAAAGAGTTACAAAGAAAGGAGAATATTTTAGATATAGACAGATTTTGAATATGATTTTCTCCTCTAAGAGTGAAAGATAAAATGTGAGGGTGAAATCATGAAAGCTTAAAGTCACATCAGAGAGAGTCTGAATAAGTTATTTAAGGAGGATGAGACTTAGGGATCATGCTCACTAGATGGTGAAAGGTTATTAAAATTCCTAAGCGTGTACTGAGCTATTCATGGTTACTTTAAAAAAAAAAACTGCCTTTAAGAAACAAAATAATGTATGTCTAACTATGGCAATTATGTAAGCTTTTGTTAAGTTTATTAGGCTTTACCACTTCAGGAATCTAAGCAGTAACATCAAATTTACTTAAAACTGAGTACTTTTGTCACAGCCATATATGTCACACAGAAGTTGAAATTGATGAGACCACTAAAGCCATCCTTTTGGATGTCAACATGGCTTAGGATCCTATACACTGAGCATGAACAGTGGAAGAGGACAGCCAGTGTTTGACCCTTGTCCTCCAAGGTCAACTAAGGCCAGAGGATGATAGGACCCTTTGACAAGTCGCCTGTCTTCTCAATCAAGAGACCACAAAATCTCTATGTATTGGACTCTATCAGTGCACACATTGTCATAAGGGGAAAGGGGACCCTTGGGCACATCGGTCTAGATATGATGCAATATGAAAGCTATCGTTGGATTGAGGTCTTTATCTTTGCTAACCTGGTTGGTGAAGGATATGTAACTTGCCAGAGGAATTTTGAAAAGGGTTAAAAAGAAAAATAAAACAAAACAAAAACAAAACAAAAAAACAACCCAGATATCCTGTGGACTTCACAGATGTACCTAAGGTAGAAAAATGAAAATATTTACTGATGATTACACAACTCTGGGTAAGTAGAGGCAAAGGCAAAGGTGGTGATAATGCACTAAGGTTATCTTAGCATTTTATTTCCCCAAGTTTCATTTCTCCCTGAAAACTGTGCTGCTCTGTGTTGGGCAATCCTGTAAGAATGTGAGGCTGAGTTCTGAGCAGAGTTTGGCACAGGCCACTTGACCTTGCATTAGGAAGAAATGCAAGGGGAACCCACCACTGGGTGTGCTTGTTTGATTTAGCACAACTTCTCACCCTTCTAGAGATGTAAAAGTCCATGTTTTATTAAAACATGTTATGTTGTGTGGTTGTTTTCTTGAGACCCCAGACCCAATTCTTAGAGATGAAGGATGCCAGACGAAGAGAGAAAAGAGTCTAGGACCTTAGAGATGACATATAGAAGGGGAGAGTTGTCATCTCTGAAATGGGAAAGAGAATGGAATTAGGTGGTATGTTGCTTTGAATATGCTTGGCCCAGGAGTGACACTAAAGGGAGGTGTGGCCTTGTTGGAGGAGGTGTGGCCTTGTTGGAGGAAGTATGTCATTACAAGTGTGGGCTTTGAGAACCTCCTCCTAGCCGTTCTGCTCCTAGCTTCCTTGGATGAAGATGTAGAACTCTCTGCTCCTCTAGCACCATGCCTGCCTGGAAGCTGCCATGTTTCCCTCCATTATGATAATGGACTGAACCTTTGAACCTAGAAACCAGCCCCATTTAAATGTTGCCCTTTATAAGAGTTGCCTTAGTCATGGTGTCTCTTTACAGCAATGGAAATCCTAACTAAGACAGTAGGTGTGATTTAGCAGTAGAGGCTCATGTTGGAGCATGTGAACTTTGAAATAACTACCAAACATCTGTTTGGAACTCATTCGAATCTAGGTCTAGAGTTTAGATTTCCGAGTAAGAGACAGAAGCCCAGAGTCATCAGCATATCCTGCAAGGCCCTGCAGGAAACACTGACACATTCAAAAGGCTTTAACTGGAAAGAATTTAATAAAGGGGCTATTTATGGAGATGTTGGCAGGATGCAAAGAGTTTACAAGAGATGGCGAGCATCAAGGGACCAGCAAATATGGAACGTCATTACCACTTTCAGGCTTGAAGGAGAAATGGAGAGGCAGCAGTATGCCTGCAGCCAGTGAGAGTTAGAGCCAAGGAAAATTCCATTTCTGCAGTTCACTCTCTAGAGGCAGCCAGACTGAAACAAGCCAGAAATGGGGGCTGTCGTAATGTGGTCTGCGGTGGTCACCTCCTGGGTTATAGGGCAGCACAGGGCCGAGTGAGAAAGGATCTAAGGCTAAGCACCAAATGGATTATGTACAAAGCCTGAGGTCTCACGCAGTCATTAAAGGAGTGAGAAGACAGCAGGAAATGACAGCACTAAGACTCAAAGTTCTCCCTCACTCAGAGTGTGTGAGCAGAACCGAGAGTGAGTGTCACAAAGTGACATCTACAAGATAGATGCTCGGTGGGAAGTTTGGGGCCCTGGAAGAGCATCCAGCAAGGTAACCTAGTGTTGAGCATAGCCAGTTTAACCAGTCAGATGCGTACCATGGGCTACAGTGAGTAGCATGGTTATTGGTACCCCCACAAGAGCCGTTTGAATGAAGTAGTGCGGGACAAGCACACAGTGAAGCAACTCCATGGGGTAACAGGAAGACTGCGAGAAGAATCTTTCTAGATTTGTGTCCAAGGGAATAAAACAGTTGGGTAGAATATGGGGGTGAGGTGGGCCTGGGAAAACTATTCTGTAAAAGAGAATGTGTAGGGAGTCTGGGGGAGCTGTTCTTTGAGACAGGAAGCTAGGAGCATACTCTGATGACTGGAAAAAGCCAGCAAAAAAGAAGTGGTTCATGAGGAAGAGAGGTAATTTCTTGAGTGACATCTTGTTTCGTGCTCACGTTTCTTCTGTGAGATGGATCTGTAAACTACCATGCATGAGTGGCCATTTAAAAAGTGAATGAGTGATGATGAACGTTTATAACACCTCCCAACAATGTCAGTCAGTCTTCTTAGCACTGTCCTGCCTGTTGCTTCATGTGCCTGGAATCTGCTTGGAGGCAGCAACTGTCTATGCTTGCCTCTGTCCTGTATCAGGCACAGGAGTTCAAGGACCTTGACTTGAACTTCACAAAAACCAGAGCCTTATTGCGGTGAGAGAAATTGCATGGTGGTATTTCAGGAAGAAGAGGGAACTGCTGGGGGCTACAGGGGACTGAAACTGGTCACAAGCTCCAGGTGTCTGTGACAAAGCCACATTGTCTGTCTCTCTGCCCAGCTCTAGCCCCTCAGGTCCCTCACTCTGCCCAGCTTCTTAGTTCTCCCTTCTGCTCTTAAAACTCTCTTCATCATGGTCACTTTTCTTTAACTAAGAATCAGTTCTGGCTACACTACTCCTTGACTGTAACTAATTCCCATGCAAGAAGTGTTGTTCCTTCATCATGAGACAGCCTTGCAAAGACTGAACGCCATCCCCTTCCCATCATCCATCTGTGATGATGGATTGCCGTGTATGACAATTGATGGGGAAAATAAGACCAGGCCCCTTCTAAAAGCCACGGAGCCTAACTGTGAACAGCAGTGCCAAAGCTGCTGAAAGATCGCCCCGTCTCTTCCTGCCATTTGTTTAGACAACTACTTATTCTTCAATTCAAGTTCTCAAAAATTTATGACCTCAACGTCTTGGCAGGTCATAACTGGACTGCCTGGCTCCCTGGCTCCTAGCTGATAAATGCTGTTGTCTGCTCCATGCTTAATGTTCCCAGCTCTCTGGCTCTTTTTTCACACTCTTGTTGGCCCTTTGTCCCGTTCGCCCTGCCCCCATCTCTTATCTTTCTCTGTGTTCTGTCTCTGTCTCTGTCTTTCTGTGTCTCTCTCACATACACCATACACACTCAAATGCATACACACACACACACACACACACACAGAGAGAGAGAGAGAGAGAGAGAGAGAGAGAGAGAGAGAGAGAGAGAGAGAGCTCTTTTGTACACAGGATTCTTTCACTCATCTTGCTGTCTTCCTGCCCAAGGTAGTTGGAACATAGCTCTGATCTGGAGAATGGAGTGACCTGACACTGTTGCTAATAGGTCGGATCAATATCATGAAATGTGCCACATCCTTCTTCATTTTCTCATCATGCAGCAATCGATCGCCGTACCATGCTGTAAACCTTCCTCAAAAAGGTTCAACACTTTTCATTTCCTGGGCTGCTTCTCCTCACGCTACCATACAAGGGACAGGAAACATCCCCCCCAGTGTAAGCGGCATTGGCTCTTTGTTCTAGGAGGCATGTGATATGCCGTGTTCACAGACGCGCCTGCATGAATCCTGTGAGTGAGTGCGGGGTGTATGGGGTGTGTGTGTGAGTGTGTTTGTGGATATGTGTGGGGAGGTGTGAGTATGTGTGAGTGTGTATGTGTGTGAGTGTGTGTGAGTGTGTATGTGTGTGAGTGTGTGTGTGTGTGATGTGTGTATGAGTGTGTGATGTGTGTGTGTATGTGTGTGAGTGTGTATGTGTGTGAGTATGTGTGAGTGTGTATGTGTGTATGTGTGAGTGTGTATGTGTGTGAGTGTGTGTGTGTGTGTGTGTGCTTGTGTGTCTGTGTCACATATCCCAAAAGTGGACAGAACAATAACGTCTACTTCACCCCTGGGAACTGTAATAACTTGTGGCAGAGCGAAGTGGGGAGAGGTTTATTCTTTCCAGGGAATTAATGCTATGTAGAAAAATCCTTGGCTATAATATCTTAGGCAGCAGATCATTGCTAAGGTAAGTAGTGTCACCTGGGTTAAAGGAAAATAAAGAAAGGAAACCAAAACAAATCAAAACACTGTACCCTGCCCTAGATTATGACGCCCTGGACCCAAAATATTATAGGGCAACATGCCAGATTCAGGCAAAATAAATAAACCTGTGTATTGGGATTCAAAGGCATGGTAAATTCCCTTTATGCTTGACATAAATTATACTTACCCTGGGGCTGCCACAGTGCTTGGAACTCCATCAGTATTGTCTCTCCTTAGCATTAAAGCCAGAGGAAAAAGGCAGACACTGGGTGCATATGTATTGGGAAGGAAGAGAAAGATAAAGTCGTTCAAATAACATAGTCCCTGACTTCTGAAGCTCCAGTTTATGACTTTTTTGGTCTTTTGATATAAAAGGGATATGCCTTCAATAGAAACTATCTTTCGGATTTTGAATTTTTATCTTTACCCCCACAGTGATAGACAGAAACATTGGGCATGGCAGGAAACTGCATGTAGGCACAGCAGGAAGCTGCATCTCTCAGTCACTCCAACATCATGGGGACAGACAACCCCTGGCTACGGCGTGCTTGTTGCTAAGTTGTGATACTCAGCAGGCCACATGCAGTAAATGCATTTCTGACTTCAGAAGCTTCAACTTCCCGTATGTTTACCAGGATATAACCCAATAATAAATCAAGGAGCAGATGTATATCAAATTAAAGTTTAACCTAGAGAGTTTGAGGAGAGGAGGGACCGGCAAGGCTGCAGTAGGCAAAATAGCAGCATTTCAGAGAGGCTTCCTTTCTCACAGCCAGCACCTGGTACCATGTTATAATATGCAGCAGAGATCACTTTGAAAATGTCCCAGGAACGTTTGGACATGGGCATGATCCTCCATAGTTTAGGTGGTCACAGTGAAAGCACGCATCTCCTAAACATAGATGGAGGAGGAAGCTTAGACTCCGAGAGTGAGGAGGAAGCTGGTGCGAGGCTCTCCTGAGAGAGGAACTCTGCCAGACTGCTGTGTGTGAGGATGGAGAAGCAGACCACAAGCCAAGGGTGTGTAGTTTCTAAAAGCAAGAAGAGGCGAAGTGAACAGGCAAACTTGACATTGCTGGCATAATGACCCTTAGAGCATTGTGACTAACGGTGAACTTCTAACCTACAGAGCCATCTGGTAATAATAAATCTGGGAGGCTTTTTCTTATCTTTTCTTCATTTGTTTGTTTTGTTTGAAGACAGAAGTTTGCTATGTACACTGCCCTTAAAGTCTTCACCTTTCTGCTTCATTCTGCTGAGTACTAAATTATACCTGTGTATAATTCCATCATGCCTGGAATGCATGTTTGTCAAGATACCTCTGTTAGGAAGCGAAAACTTCAAAAGACAAGGACAGGATATGACGTCCAACAGTGTAGCTGAGAGTAGAGGTAGGAAAAGCTAGCCAAACCCAGGAAAGGCAAGATTCAGCCACAGGGAACCTCAGGAGATAACAGAGATGAGGCTCTCACAGACAAGGCCACCTTGGCTTGTGACACAGATATGAAGTGCACCCCTGTGACACTAGCTTCGGGAGGGTACCAGTGGGAGGCAAGATCCAAAAAGAATAAGTACAAAGGTGTTTCCCAGAGCTACCTGAGTTGAGGGAGGTTGAGGACCGGCATAGCGAGCCTCACTGCCTAAGGTTTCTGTACCGAATGTGCAGTTTTAGTGCACATTGGGTTTATCAGTCGGTGTTCAGTCCAGATTCATAGCAGAGACATCAGGCAGAGGCCAGGATGGCATGTTTCTCAACCCAATAGGAACCACGGCTGCTGAGGTCAGGACAGCTTATGTATGGTTAATGATGTGAAGCTTGTCACATGTCACAGGAATTGGGAGAAAGCTATTGGGGTGCCCGCAAGGATGGCTTTGCAGCTCTTTGCAACTTGGCTGCTGTAGGAAAACATTAAGTTTCAAAAGCGTCTTGCATTACCTCAGGTTACTGCCACCTAAAACTATTGCCTTATAATTTCTAGCAGGGATAATGCTACCTGGATAGTTTTTGATTTTCCCTGGACTTCAAACACTCTCTATAATGAACACTTGACCCGAAGACAATGATGAACCAAATGAACAGGGCCGATCTGTCTAGAAAGTGTCCCCCCACCACCACACCCACTGAACAGGAATGGGGTCACAGGATTGCTTTTTCAGTTGCTTCCTTCCCTTGTGCTTTGCAGATGTGGCGTCCACAGAGTGAACATTCCTGGCACTTCCGGTCTACAAATCTCCAGGGGCCATTTTGTTTTTCCCTCCCAACAGCGTGCGCCCACTTCTCGTCTCTGTGGAGCTTGGTGGTTCTCGCAGTATTTGAATTCTTTCATTCCAACTCCGTTGTGGTGATCTGGATTCTCGATCTCAACACCCCCTGTATTCGTTTTGAACTCTGTGAACCACAACCACATGTTGCCATGTCGCCTCACGAATGAGCAATGTGCTTTCCTGACATGAGCTATGCTTCCAGAAAAGACGCTGTGAATATGGCTGATGTGATGCAGAGGGCTTTCTGTGGGTTTGTTTACTTTGAGTAGTGTGAATACGATTGGCAACGTTCTGCTGTTGTCAAGCAGCTTCACAGGCTAAAGAAAAATCTTTTGAGGAAGGAAAAGTCAATCGGCAGGGCACGCTCCATTGTTCTCTTTTTGTTAAGAAGAAAGTTCCACTGCCTTGCAAGCCTTCAGCAACCACAACCCTGGCCATTCAGCAGCTGTCAATGTCAAGGCGAAACCTTCCACTGGCAAAAACCTACAACGTACTGAAGGCACAGAGAATGGTTTCATTCTTAGAAATGAAGTATTTTTAATTAAGATATGTACATTGGCTTTCTTTTTTTTTGGCCTGAATGCAATCCTCATTTAAAAATCCTATAATATAGCCTAGAAATGACATTTACATGCCCTGACTCTCTTAATTGTGAAATGCAGTTTATTGCAGCAATATCTCTGTGGTGAGTCCATATGTGAGAGGTATACAGTGATGTGGAACTAACAAGCCAAGAAAGGAAAAAAAAAGTCTCTCTCTCTCATCTTCTGTCTTAAAGATGCCAGAAGCGTAAGGCCCCTTACTCGTTAGTGTAGGGATGTGATTTCTCAGGGGAGTCTCGGGAGTATTCCCAGCATGTTCCTCATCTCTACCTCTGCCACTTTGGGGATATCGTGGTGTAATAATAAGAAGTATAATGAATGGAGAACGCTACACATAAAGCAAAGGGTAAGAAGCACAAGTAGAAACTGACCATCCCTAGTTAGTCCTGGTTGTGAAGCTCATTCAATATCCATCGCCATGGATGAACATCCTCACTTGAGGGTTGAGGGCTGTGATATATTTGTTTTAGCTTGCCGCTTTCCAATTCTCCAGTCCCTAAGACTCCCAATACTCTCACCTCCATTCTGCCACCATGATACCAGCCACTGGACATATTTGGGTATCTAGTGATCCAAAATGTTATACCATGACAGAAAACCCTCTGAAACACTCTTTTGGGGATGATAATTCTTGGACTGTAAAATGCCTGCCCTGTGCCCGGGTTGGTTTTGTGGGCCTCTATATTTCTGACTTGGATCTTACTAACTTCAGCCGCTTACGTTCCATGTGTGTGCTTGGTAAGGAGGGCTTGAATTCTCAAATGGGAATTTGGGGGCTCATAGAAGTCTGGGGAATTTGGTACATTTGGGTTAAGTGCTTAAGTTTATAATTTATTACAGAGATCCAGATAGTTTAACATAAAAATATAGAGGAGTGGAGGAAGAGGAGAAAGAAGTAGAAAGAAAAGAGAAGAATGGGAGTTTATTATATCTTCTGGGTTTGCCAACTGAGTTGGAGTTTGAAACTCCATGAACTCACGACTCTGCATGTGTCTTAGAAGATGTTCCCAGAAAGGTTTAAGAAATGAGAGAGGACAGACTGAAACCCATGGATGGGTTTACTCACCTGATAGTCCTGTTGTTTTGCTGTCCTGGGGTCCTAGGGCTTGAGGTCTCAGGGACCTGGATCCTGAGGTCCTGAGGTCTTGGGGTTCTGGAGTCCTGGGTTCTTGGAGTCCTGTATCCTGAGGTCCTGGAGTCCTGGGATCCTGGGATTCTGGGGTGCTGGATCCTGAAGTCCTGGGGTTCTGGGATTCTGGGATTCTGGGGTGCTGGATCCTGAAGTCCTAGGGTCCTGGGTCCTGAGGTCTTGGGGTCCTGCAGTCCTGGGGTTCTGGGGTCCTGGGGACCTGATGTCCTGGGGTCCTGGGTCCTGAGGTCCTGGATTGAGTAGAATGGACAACATGAGATGAGATCCAGCATTCTCCCTGCTCATGGTTATAACCATGACTATGAACATGGCCATGGCCATGTTCTCATTCTCCCTGCCATGCATTCCCACTACACAGCTGTGTCCCCTAAACCATACGGAAAATCAAATCCTTCCTCTTCAAGTCGCTTCTTCTCGGGAATACATGTGAAAAGTAAGCAATAGAACTCCCAAAACTGAAGTGATAACATTAAGTAAGGCCTGTGGCCCACAGACAAGCTCAGCACATGGATCTCGGTCTCACATCCCTCCTCAGGCCAAAAGCAAGCAGTGCACTGGCTGAGAATATTTACCCAGCAGATCCAGCTCTTTGCTTTATGTCTGGTCATCTCCAAGAACATGCAGGTCACTGTCACTGACTGTGATCTCTAACATAGAGGACAGCTGTGCAGAATGCAAGCTGGTTGAAGAACATCCTTCATCCGTGCACAGAATCCTATGCTTCTCTTCTGTTCTAACTGTCTAACTGGAACCTCTGGCTTCAGAAAGTCCCAGATATCACTATCACATATGCCTTTCCAGTCTGTAGGGAACTGATGGGCAAACGAACCACTGCAGGGAAAGCCATAGAAAATAGACATTGATCCAAACTTGAAGGTGAAGTGTGTGAAATTGTTTATAAATTGTCTGGATAATTGGAGGCGCTCAAGTGGGACACTCTGGTCTCCGTCCTCCTCTCCTGTTCTGGGCACAGCTTTAATTAACTTTCTGAAAGGAAGCAACATGGCCTCCTCAGCCAGCAGTGCTGCGTTTCCATGTAGCCTTGAGCACATAGGAGGCGTCAGCTCTTATCGCCATGCTCTGCCTACCAGTATTTCTTCTAAGCATTGTAGAAAGAATTAAACTAGGTGACTCCATGACACCTGGGCTAGGGCCTGGTGTTACTGGGTTTTCATTTGATGGTACTTTAGCAACATGAGGTACCTGGGATCCTATTCGAACTAGAATCTTAAGTTTTTGTAGTTCACGCTGTATGAACTAACCATGTTATCTTCCTACTTGGGCCTGCTCTTTCTCCTTAACTCCTCATCCATATCAAGGCAACTTGGAGTGGTGACCTTAGATCTACCCCTTTCCTTGGTCCAAATGTCCCTCCTTCTCCTTCCCCACTTACCCTGAGCAGCGGCCTTGCTTGAAGGATGGCATTAAGAAGCTTCCAGGCACTCTGTTCTGTCATCAGGACAGCAGCAAACTTAGGCATCCAATGAGGTTGGGAGGTAAGAAGACTCTAGGTGTTTGTTGCCTTCTCTTTTCCTCTGAGTTCAACTTGTGTTGGTTGAGTACCTCATTGGAAGGAAAGTCAATGAGGCTCTTGAGGTATTCTACTCTATAGGACCTGCTTTACGGAGTCTGAGAACTATTTCCTACCCTCATCCCGTTACACCTAGCCCTACCTGTCTATATATTTACTCATGGCTGTGTTGTGGTTTGTCCTGAAGTTACTGTATTTTGATGCTAATTTCACTGCCCCAAGGACAGCTGCCTAGTCTTGTACTCAGGACTCAGGTGAGTTCACCAGAACCACCTCTCTATTGAATTTGTAAAGTAAAGGTGAGGGGCAGGTACAGGATAGAAGGAGGCCTGTCATTGGAGGAGAAGGAAGGATGGGCGGGAGAGAAGTTTGAAGGAAGAGGAGGAGACTAAGGGAGAGAGAAGAGAGGAGGGAGAGAGAGGCAGAGAAGCTGTGGCAGGACAAGATGGCAGGTCACGTTAAGATTCTGCTCTGTGTATTTACAGGTTGTTATTAATGTTCTCAAGGGATGGATGGTACCGGGCATTGTATGTTAAGTGGGCAATTATATCTTACCAATTGGATCTAAGATTATGGTGTTGTGTGTTCTTTTATGTGAGGGTTTGAGTGTAAGAAAGTGTGCGGCTGGGATGTGTTTCCGCCAAGATAATCTAGCAGATATCTGGGCACCGCGGTACAGAGCTAGCGGGGTAAAAGACACCGTTACTCTTTATTATTTTTATATTTTTACAACAACATGGCTGCCCTTCAATGCTGCCAAAAGATTAGTAAATAAGCAAATACATAACAGAAGTAAGCATTAAAAAAAAGAAATGAAGAAAAAAGATGTTGCTAAAAATTGTTTTGACCAGGTAAAACATCTTTTCTCTGGCAATTGAAGTCTAGAATTTAGTTTGATCCTCAAATCTCAAGAGGCTCATTGCCCAATGGTTAGCATTCATGGTGCCAGAAGATGCAGTGTGAGTTGTCATGGGAGAAAAGTTACCAACAGTCCTACACAACTGCAAACTCTGCCAGATCCAATTCATTCAAGATCTGTCCATTTGGTACAATAGTGGCATGAATGTCTTGGGAGTGACTAACAGCTGTCTGGTTGTATTTGAGGCTTGCCCAGTGGGCAGGAACACAGACCTCATGACTAGCCAAGAGCCTATAGCAGGAAAGGCTGTAGGCCTTAGGGGAAAACTACTACTACAATTTTGCTGAACTGCTATAGTGTTCAATCTCCTTTTAAAGACTTACCTAACAAGGGGGAGCCATGTTCCAGCCCCAGTAAGCAGCAGAACACAGCAGCTATGACCATATGGCTCTGGCTTTAGAGTCCAGAATAGAAGGGACTACTGGGACAATTGAAGCTAGTTTGCTGGGACTAAGAAATTAGCAGTGATCAAGGAGAGATCTGAATCACTGAGGTGAAATCTTCTGGACAGTGTTTTCTCAGAGTACAAAGAAGCCTTGTTCCAGAGATAGCCAAGGTTATGTTTCGTGTTGCAGCTGGACTTGATAATATGTAAGAATCACTCTGGTGATACTGGTTTTAAAGGTACAAAGGAGTCATGAAGAGCAGCTGAGGCTTGGCATGGTGAAAGGCCAGGGGATGTCATTGATGAAGGTGCAGCCTCAGTTGCAGATGATGGCCCAGGACTGAAAAGGGGTCATACAGGGAAATTGAGCCTTGATACCATGAATAGAGTCCCAGACAGGCTATGGTTGAAAGTACGGTCTAGTTGCAGTGGAAGATCTCAGTGTATTGGAAATGCCAGCACCACGGGATGATCACCAAGAAAAGCAGCAGCGGAGTGGAGTTAACCAGAGCCTAGAGTGCTACAGAGGGCAGAGTTGGAGACATGACACCAGGGAGCCCAGAAGTTCATGTGTGGATCCCAGTCTTTGAAATAAGAAGCTGTAACATTGATGCTGCTTGGAGACCCCAAGATATTCAAGATGCCAGAGTTGTGAGCTATCTGCTAAGGAAAGCTACTAACAGGGAGTTGAACCAGTCTAGCCATTTTATTATGTATGCTGTGAGACTAGGTATGGCTCACAAGCCTATGGCAGCCAATGAGTGAAATGTGGTGGTTTACTCTACTTGGCCCAGGGAGTGGCACTATTAGGAGGTGTGGCCTTGTTGGAGGAAGTGTGTCACTGTGGGCATTGGCTTTAAGACCCTTATCCTACCTCCCTGGAAGCCAATCTTCTGTTTGCCTTCAGAACAAGATGTAGAACTCTCAGCTACTCCTGTACCACACCTGCCTGGAGGCTTCCATGTTTCTGTCTTAATGACAGTGGACTGAAACCTCTGAACCTGTAAGCCGGCCCCAGTTAAATGTTGTCCTTATGTGAGTTGCTTTGGTCATGGTGTCTGTTCACAGCGGTAAAACCCTAAGACAAATGGTTAACAGGACACTACATAATGTGGCAGCTGGCCTTCTTACCAACTCCTTCCTCACCAGTTCTGTTTCCAGTTGTTAACCATAGGCCCAGGTGTTACCTTTGCAGTCAATCTGTGGAGTGATCAAAGGCAAATTCAGGGAGACTCTTAGCATGGGGAGAGGTGTTTCTGGCTCCTCTGTGTTACCTGCCATCTTCCCTGAGATGAAAGCTACTGAGATAGTAGGCTTATAACTGCTTAGCCAGTTCCCTCTCTGCTGAGGGTGCCACGGCGTCAGCTTAAAGTCTGGAAAGAATTTTGCTTTGTGGAAAGTGATTTCAAAATCATGCTAGCCCTGGGGATGCTGCTCGGTTGGTAGGTAGAGTGCCTACCTTGCTAATTCCTTCAGTTCCTGAGGGGGTGAAAAGACCATCTGACTTCAATATTTGGAAACAATCTCCAGTGGATTTAGAAAGAAATACTGTCACTCTCCTAAGGAATTTCCAGGAGCGGATTGACTCCTGTGACCTCTCACAAGCTGACTCACAGAAAGTGAGCTGTAGAGGGATGGGAGTACCTTCCTAATATCATGGTGTTCTCTTTGTATGTGCTTTTAAATCCATACATTTTCTGGGACACGGCAAAAGTCAGGCAGGCATCCCTTGCTTCCATTCTTGACAGCTATTGCACACTGAGTGCATTAGTACAGCATAGTTCACCCACGGGGCCAAGCAGTACATTACTCTCCTGAGTGCTCCTTCAGGGTAAGATTTGGTGCACCTCCTTGACCCCTGTGATGGTTTGTATACGCTTGGGCTAGGGAGTGGCACTATTAGGAGGTGTGGCTTTGTTGGAGTGGGTGCATCACTGTGAGCAAGGGCTTTCAAACTGTCTGGACGTCAGTTTTCCATTAGCAGCCTTCAGGAACTTTCTGTTCCTCCTGCACCATGCCTTCCTGGATGCTGCCATGCTCCTATCTTGATGATAATGGACTGAACCTCAGAACCAGTAAGCCAGCCCCAATTAAATGCTGTCCTTATAAGAGTTGCCTTGGTCATGGTGTCTGTCCACAGCAGTAAAGCCCTAACTAAGACAACACTTATTCCCTGGCTCTTCCTTGACACCTGCATTCTTCTATTAGGACTGCAAGCTTAGACCACACCGTCTCCCTAGAATAATGTTCACAGCATAGCTGCTGTCCTAAGAGCATTTACTCACCAGGTCAGCTTGTCCGTGCTGAGCAGGACATCTCTGAGACACCGGGTGCTTTGCTCCACCCTGGGTGGGAGTAGGGGGGGCTTTCTTATGATGTCACACCAATTTCGCTTTCTGGGGAGCCTGATTTGGTCCTTAGTCGATTTCATAGGTTGTTTCTTTTCCTTTCTTTCTTTTTCTTTTCAGCACTGGACAGCTCCATCCAGCTGCTGAGATGGGATATGCTGAGAACACTGCATCTCTGCTATACATTCAGAGTCAGGAACAGTTGAAGGATTTAATCAGAGATAGGTTAATGAACGGAGCCTATGCTGGTGCAGCATGGTTGACGGACTCATAAAGTACCTGAGAATTGCTGAGGCGAAACTCCCTAAGCATTACTATCCCTAAGCAGAAGAGGCAGGAGGTGGAAACCTGAGTGGAACCCAGCAAGAGCTGTGACCAGGGTAGTAGTGGTCAGTTTGGGCTTCCTACAGGCAGGAGTGCACACTGACACAGGAGCCCTACAATTTTTCCTAAATGGGGACACAATTCCAGGACACATGGGTTTTGGGAACTGCTGGGACTCCTCCTTGATGCTAATGGAGAAGGGGACAGAAGCAGAGACATGGACAGATAACCACTGAGAGCCTAGCACAGGAGGGTTGCAGGACACTGAGAACCAGGAGTCAGAGAGCCTGGATCAACCCTAAATCTGAACAGAGGATCTGGGAATAAAACTCGGAATGAGGACATGTCTTAGTCAGGGTTTCTATTCCTGCACAAAACATCATGACTAAGAATCGAGTTGGAGAGGAAAGGGTTTATTCAGCTTACACCTCCACATTGCTGTTCATCACCAAAGGAAGTCAGGACTGGAACTCACACAGGACAGGAACTTGGAGGCATGAACTGATGCAGAGTTCATGGAGGGTGCTGCTTATTGGCTTGCTTCCCCTGACTTACTCAGCGTGCTCTCTTGTAGACTCCTGACACAGGATCCCTACAATTTTTCCTAAATGGGGACACAATTCCAGGACACTTGGGTCTTGAGAACTGCTGGGACTCCTCCTTGGTGCTAATGGAGAAGGGGACAGAAGCAGAGGCATGGAGGGATGCTGCTTACTGGATTACTTCCCTGGCCTGCTCAGCTTGCTTTCTTATAGAAACCAGGACCCCAGCCTAGGGATGGTACCACCCATAATGGGCTGGGCCCTTCCCCCTTGATCACTAATTGAGAAAATGCCTTACAGCTGGATCTCATGGAGGCCTTTCCTCAACTGAGGCTCCTTTCTCTGTGATAATTCCAGCTTGTGTCAACCAGCCAGCACAGGGCATTTCAGGGCATGAGTAAGGGACAGAAAACTGCCCAGCAAAGCTGAATTGTGGTTCTTTGAGCCTCCTGCTCTTTGGGCCTGAGGAACAGTGATGGACTGGAGAACCACCCAGAGTCCAGACCCCACAAGGCACCCATGCCGTGGTCTAGGCACATTTTCCTGAAGCAAAAGTGTTAGTGAGTTCCACTTCATCTGTGCATCTGCGGATGGAGGAACACCTTTATTTTTCCAAGTTGGGGGCACAATTTGGGTTTCAGAAACTTATCCCACGCTATTTTTTTCAAAAGTAGATAGAAAACTTATTGAATCTCTAGGCACATTCTAAGGCAAGGCAGTGATAAGACTGCGTGTACAGCAGGTCTTTTCAGCCTGTCAGGTGTCCTTGAATCTTGATTCTAGGAGAAGATTTGAAGGCTGAAGGATAAGGAGGTACAGAATTCCCCAGGTTTGCCAATGACACTCAAGACATCCTCGATTCTCGGGTGGGACAAACACTAGGCAGACAGACCCGTGTGACATTTCGCATAAGCCATCCTTCTTTTGAGAGCTTTATTAGGCAAGGCTGGGCTGGCTCTTTGCCATTGCATTTCCCCCAGCAGTTATTCAGTTGGAATCTGCGGCCCCTAGGAGTCCCCAACACCGTCATTGTCCTGGGGCAAGTGAGTCAGGGATACTGACTCACACAAAGCAAATTAAAATCACAGCGCATTGGAGGGACATCATTAGAACACAAGGGCAAGTTCTTTATCCAATGAGAAGATCTACCACGTCTCCAGCTGAGGGCAGTTCCTTCTTGGAGAGGTCAAAATAATAACTCTAAGCTAGGTAGTATGTGCAGAAGCAGACCAAATGTGGGGAGGAAGAAGTCTGGGAGGATTTATCCTGGCTGGCCCTGGTCTGACATGATGAATCTTTCCTCTCGATGGTGTGGATGATGAATCATTCCCTCCCCGTGGTATGCACACCTTTCTGGTAATTAAATTAAGGCTGTCTTGCAGATTCAGTGTCTCCTGGCTTGGGCTTGGACCAGGCTAAAAAAAAAAAAAAAAACCGCGGGGTTTTGTCCTGTTGAGCTGCACTTTTGTGACTCAGCTTCTTTGTTTAGGCTTCTCAGCCATGAGCAGGGACAGGCTGCTTCGAAATAGCATGCGTTCCCACCCTGTCTTTCTGAGACCCAAGTCACCTTGCGCTGAATCAGAGGGCAGCTGAATCAGAGGACAGTCCAAACACTTTGCGCACTCACTCAGCCCATCCCTAAAGCCTAGATGTGGATTTTACGAGCTGAATACCAGGAACCAAATCTCACTTTTCTCATCTCCAACTGCTTCAGGGAAATCTCACTTTTCTTCTTTTACCCCGTAGGTTAACAGCAGGTGTGCAAAAAAAAAAGTGCATGTTAAGGATGTTAAGGGTGTGTGTGTGTGTGTGTGTGTGTGTGTGTGTGTGTGTGTGTGTGTGCCCTATCATTCAACTGAGGTCCAGGTATTAATTTCAAAAGAAGCTGATGGCTCCCTTTTGTTTCAAACTTTAGTTTGAAAGAGGTTTCATCTATAGATACTTCTGAAATGAGCTTGTAAACTCATCACCCTAAAGGATTTTGCACAGTACACTGTAACAGGCATGAATAAGTTTAAATGAATTCTTGCTATACCTTCCTAGACTGCTGCAAAGGGCGATGGTGTTTGGAGGTCAGCCTTACACCTGACCCTCACCTGATGGTCAGCTGCTTCTGCTGTATTGACTCAACTACTATCTTTAAAGAGATGACACTGGACCAGGTGGACTGTGACCCAGAAAGGTCAACTTCATCTTATAGGCGGTTCAGTTATGCTGGGATTTGGGTAGCAAAGATTCCCAGGAGAATTGCTTTCCCAAACTATATCTGAAAGAGAAGAGGGAAGATGGTAGAGTCAAGGAAACTGTCATCTCCAAACTGGACTGTAGTCTGGAGATCCAGTGTCCTCCAAGCTACTCAGAGCTACATGGTCCTTAAGGGCTAGGGGATTCATTATCCACCAGACACTCACTGGGAGAGACATCCCTCTGAGCGGGCCTGTGACAAGACAGAAGTTGGCATTCTTTGTATGAAGGCAACTTCTACAGGAAAGCTCTGGAGAGCCCAGGTAGCCATTCACTCCCATAAGTTAGAGACATGCAGGTCCCTGCCCTTGACCTTGCCCTAGACTGCAGGCCTGTGAAAGCAGTTGATATTGTGTCTTGAGAACCTTATAATCAACTTAAAACATCGCCCAAAATGTCAGGTTTAAATAAGCTCAGACTGAATGTCTGCATTCAGAGCTAGCCACGTATGCAGGGTGCACACATCTTGAAGGACTCACTCACCCATGTGTACTCACATAGCAGACCCACTTCACAGCATCCCATTGTGAAAGCTGGGAACAAGGCTATTGTTCGAATGGAAGTATTCCTGGTCTGGTATATTGATGTTAAGGGATAACGACTTTATAAGGAAGATCAATTCTAGAAGCAGAGCAATCATTTCATCATGAAGACAGAGGCTTCTATCCTGCTTCTTATGCAAATCCACCTCTAACCACAAATGCAAACATTAGCCAACAACGTTATTGTCCAATACGGTGTCAGGCCATCCCCCTTCTGTGCTCACTGAAGTAACCTGAATGGCTAGGAAACAAGGTTCCCTACAGTGACCTTGACAGTGCTTGCCACTGTGTCAAACAGAAGCTAATCATCTGTAGTGACCCAGGCAGAAGACCTAGACAAACTAATAGAATCGTCTGTGGCACTATTCTCTTTGCTCTATCCCATGCCCTTGTGTAAATTCACCTTTACCCACCCCAAACCCACTGTCAGGAAGTGACAGGATATTTTGGCACCAAAATGTCTGTGACTCATGGTATTTCTCCCCTCCACTTTCCTTGGAACATTTAGTCAGGTCCCGTGGGATCAGCTCCAATGTAAATGGGACACCAGTCTTGTTCTTGGGTGTACGAGTTTGGACCAAAAAGGAGAGAGGACAGAATTTCCACACAATTAGGAAAGATGGACAGTTGCCTGCTCTGCGTTACTTTTCCTCTTTCTCTTTGCTAGCAGAAACCCAATCTTGTTTTTTGTGGCCGTGGGCTTATCTAAAAGACAGTCTCACACTTCTTTGCATTGAGATGTGGCCAAACTGATTTAAGACAGTTGGGGAGGAAGCCCAACGAAAGGACTGAAAATCAAGCTGGTCCCACTGGCCGGCTTCACTTCAGGTTTAACCCCACCTCACTTTCTCCTGTTGGGATATGAACATGATGACTAGAGAGCCATCCTGCCTTAGGATGATGAAGGAGAAGAGAAGGAACATGGTTCACTTTGCCCATCCTAGATCTTCCGTGTCCTTTCCATTCCATGTAAGGGAGACATGAGCTTCCGTCACACCTCAGTTCTCTACTGGACAGCTAGAATGAAACCAAGCACAATCAACACAGAACTGAGCTCCTGGAAGTGGGACGCAGAGAAAACGGAGCCCCCAGACACTAAGCAGGCAGCATGGAGACAGGTACCCGAGATCCCTTGATGGTCTGAAGATGTTGCTATCCTTGAAAACACAGTAGGGAAACACCATGCTAGTGACTCAGAGATCTGTCAATATGCTGAAGAGGGTCGAAGACTCAAGGCAATGTATGTTTAGTTCGTGCTGGCCTCTTTCTGAGGCTTCTTGTGCTGAATTTCTAAGGCAGAGAGATAGTTTTAGCAAAACTAGCCATGCTATAAGCACCATGGAGTCGGGCATCCAGGTGGAATAGATTCCTCATCAGCCTCTCTTTGAGGAGGTCAAGTGTGTTTGGGCTGCATACAGAAGCAGCTGTAAATAGTGGGTTTTTTTTTTTTTGGATTTTTTTTTTTTTTCTTTAAAAAAAAAAACAAAAAACTGCTGTTTTCCAAGAGATAAGGCTGCTGTCTTGAAGGAAGGTGGGGACTTGTTCATAAATTGGGGATTAAAAATGTTCTGCTTCATCCCAGCATGTTACTTCAGATGAATCAGGGAAGTGGCCATTAATCTGAGAAAGCAGACCACAATTGAGCCAAGGCCCGTAAGTATAATATTGCTTAAAATCTCCTTCAAGCCTTTGTCAGCGAGCTCTGGTGGTAAGGCTGAATAGAAGCCAAAAGACTAAGTCCATCCACCATAATAACAGTGAACTTGAACAAGGCAATGTGACACTTTGTACTCTCAAAATAGTCCCTGAGACCCTCCAAATGGTATCAATAGCAAGTGGGGCATGGAAGGTGTGTGAACCCACAAAGAGAATCTATATACACCTATTTTAGTTGAGGTGGTGGCAGGTGATGGGGAGGGACAATACAAGCTCAGGACCTGGGTTTAGGAACAGCATAGATGGGCATTGTTCTCCCAAAGAAACCACGGGTAGGAGCATCACGTACTCTGCTGAAAGCCAGCACAAATTGGAGAGGGAGGTTTTGTTTTCATTATTATTTTTGTTTTGCTCGTTTTGCCCAAAAGGATGTGCTCATTCTGTAGCCCTGTGGACTACCTTTCCCAAGTTCTGAATTTCCATTTAGTTACTCGGATTTTTTTTTTACAATGATGTGGCTCCTCCCTCCCCCAGCACTCTGGAGACTTGCTATTGAGCTGCCACTGGACCACAAGAGGAAACACTGAGATGTAATATGAAAGACAGCATGCCACCCAGATACCCTGAACTTTGAGCAGGGCACAGTAATTAGGCAAGCTCATGGGACAGCTTTGGAAGGAGGTGGGTTACACATTCTAGATAGAGTCTCTGTGGATACAGAGTAGCAAAGGGGCAAGCTAGCTTAGCTTTAAGCCATTCCCTTCTCACAGAACAGATGTCTTTCTTTAACAGAAGTGGGAAGGGGCTATTTTTAAAGACTCCCTAAAGCAAAGACTCCCTGTTGCTAGTGAACTATAAGGACCCATGGGATCTTCCAGAAAAGACCCTTAAAGCACGCAGGAGTTGTGGGGGGGGGAGATTCCTCCTTTGCATCACCTGTTGTTTTCTTGTCTTGCTAAAAATATGGGCACAATGACTGGAGCTCTGCCAATGAACTTGGACTAAAACTTGCTCACCCCCAGCATGCAGCTTGAGGCAACATGGTAGAAGAGAAAGGGAGAAGGGGGTTAGCTCTTTCCATCCCCACCATATCTGTACATTGCTCTGATATTGGTCATTTTGTTTCTTTCTCCTCAGAGAGTCATAGAAGTCACCATTTCCAATTAGCACCACTGTATCTTCTGTTTAATGGCCCATGGCTCCATGTCAGGTGTGGTTGGTTTCTGCTTCTCATCTTACATAGACTCCTTAGCTCTCACCCAAGCTTCTAGCTCTGACCGATCCATATGCTCTGAGTGAATAAACTGAAATCTCATGTTCATAAGATACTGGGAAACAAGCCACATAGACATCACTTGGGCACACAGTGACTTCACTGTGGGCTTCTGCAACTGTGAGGAGGACCTGGAAACATATAACACGGATATCTTAGGTAGGCTTGGGCACAAGCTTGTGCATGACCTTGCCTCATCCCAGGGGTATGGCTTCTTGTTCGAAGACTCGCTTCTCACAATCCATCATTGTCTTATCAAGAGTATATGGCCAAGCATAGAGAATGTGTATAGTCTCTCCAGCTTTGAGTCTGTAGAAACTGTAATCCATTGCCTCCTTTTAGCTCTATAAAGGTACTAAGATGGTCATAGAACCGATTGAGAGTGTATTGGTTTCTTATTGCTGATATGACAAATTTCTACCAGCTTACTGGTTCAAGTAACACCACAATTTTATTCTGTTACAGTTCTGAAGATCAGAAGTCCAAAAAAGACTATAATTGGGACTGCATAAGGTAATCTATACCTTGACCTTCTCCACAGTTTCTGGAGGTTGCCTACATTTCTTGGCTTGTAGCCCCTATTAAGATCTTCCAAGTCAGCAGTATGATACCTTCCAAACTCTAACATTGCACCCTCCCACTTTGAAGATCCTTGTGTTTCTAGGGGGGCCCTCTGATATTCTAAATCAATACACCTATCTTAATTACAACTTCAAAGTCCTTTTGTTGCATAAAGTCACTGGTTCTGACTAGGTTGGGGACACCTTCCCGGAGCTTTTACTGAGCACACAATTACCAAAGTCAGCTCAATATTCTTGCACTCAGCTGGTTGTCCAGTGTTTCTGAGGCCTCTAAGTGACTGTCCCTTTGAGCCTCCACTGTTGTATGTAAAGCTTTTGTCAAGAGGCTTCTAGTAAAAATAAGTCTACCCTTAGTTTGTTGTGTTTAGTGTGGGCTCATGCTGTAGAGACCCTCAGCTGGGTGGCTCTATTAGCCATTACATCTAACCTTTGCCTTCTGGCCTTGCTATACTATGATGGTAGATAATAATGAAGTAGGTTCTGATAATTCACACTCCTTCCCTCTCAAGCCCTTGTGGGCCTCTATGACTTTGCAGTGCCTCCCAAAGGGACATAGTTTTTTTCCCTAATATCAAACTTGTGAACTTCCCCTTCCTTGTCTCACTCCAAGTCACCATATAAGTGTCTGTCTTTTTTTTATGTCTGTCATAGTATCCTGGCTAGTTTTATGTCAACTTGATAAAAGTTAAAATCATCAGAAATGAGGAAGCCTCAACTTAGAAAATGTTTCTGTAAGATCCAGCTGTAAAGCATTTTCTTGATTAGTGATTGATGGGGGAGGGTCAGCCCACCGTTGGTGGTGCCATCCCCGGGCTGCTGATCCTGGATTCTATAAGAAGGCAGACTGAATGAGCCATGATGGACAAGCTAGTCACTAGCACTCTTACATCGTTTTTGTATCAGCTCCTGACTCCAGGTTTCTTCCCTGTTTGGGTTCCTGTCCTGGCTTCCTTCAGTGATCAACTACAGTGTGGAAGTGTGAGTCAAATCAACTCTTACCTTCCCACTTTCTTTCCTTGCTTTTGGTCGTGGTGTTTCATCGCAGCAATAGAAACTCTGAGACAAGATGGTACCAGGATAATGAGTGGGGCATTGCTCTGACAGAGCTGACCGTGTCGTTTTGGGGAGGACTGTGGAAGGACTTTGGAACTTTGAGCTAGGAAAGCCATTGAGTGTTCAAAGCTTGGTGAGCTGCTCTTCAGGAGCCTGGGAGGATTAAAATGTTGAGAGCAATGCAGAAGGTGACAGCCTGGCTTGTAAAGTTTCAGAGGAATTTTAAAGACTATCAGGGCCATATGTGATGTTGAGTTAAGATTCCCTGATTCTGGGGCTGAAGATTGAGTTGTTTTTCTCAAAATACCAGAACTACTAAATTGAAACCTTTGCCTTTCTGGGATACTCAAGGCTGGTTGGTTGGAAGTGAGACATTGGCAGTGATTAAGAAAAGACCAGCATCATTGACATGAAATTTTCTGGGAAGTGTTTATAGCGTGACAGAGCACAGAAGCTGTGGTACAGAGATGGCCAAGATTGTACTTTATGTTAGCAGCCAAACTTGGTAGTATAAGAGTCACCAGGTGCTACTTGTTTTAAAGGCTTGAAGGGGTCATGGAGAACAGCTGAGGCTCGGCACTGTGAGAGGCCAGGAGAGGCCATTGATGAAGGTGCAGCCTCAGTGAAAGCTTAAGGCCTAGGATTGAAGGGGTCATACAGAGAAGTTGAGCCTTGACACCATGAAGAGAGCCCCAGAGAGGCTATAGTTGAAAGTACAGCCTAGTTGCAGCATAAGACCCCAGCGTTTTGGAGATGCCAGTAACATGGAACAACTGTCAGCTGTGGAGGGGAACCAGCCATGTTCCCAAGACAAGCTGTGTGTGCTACTGAGGCCAGAGCTGGAGAAGTGACTCAAGCTTTCTAGAGGAGCACAGAAACTTGTGAGTGAATTTCAGATATTGTTCCTTGAGTTTTTTACACAGTTAGAATTTGGTTTTGCTTTGTTCAGATTGTGACTGTGCCCTGGTTCTTCCCTCTTGAAGTAAACTGTTTAACTTACTTTTTATTTTAAGGAGCCCATAGTTGAGAGACTAAATGGTTTTTAGAGAGATTTTGGAGTTTAACAGAGAATTTGTAGTTTTTAAAGAGATTGGATTTGTTTGTTTGTTTGTTTGTTGTTTGGGTTTTGGCAGGGTTCTTTAGTTTTTCAAGATAGGGTTTCTCTGTCTTCTCAGAGCCCTGGCTGTCCTGAACTCCCTTTGTAGACCAGGCTGTCCTCAAACTCACAGAGATCCACCTGCTTCTGCCTCCTGAGTGTAGGGATTAAAGTCATGTGCCACTATGCCCAACTGAGACTAAATACTATTTTAAAGATTTAAAGTGTTTGAATTTGAAAGGCTATGGGACATTTTAAGTGTGTAAAATGTTTTAATATTATGTCCTTATTAACATATGATGTTGGGGATGAACAAGAAACAGAAGGATAAGGCTTAACAGTGATGTGTCTGTGTGTCAAGTAGACAAGAGATCATTTGTACTGGATAGTTTCATATCAACTTGACACGTGCTAAAGTCATCATCTGATAGGAGGAAATCTCAATTGAGAAAATGCCTGAGTAAGATCCATCTCTAAGTGAACCTTAGTGATTGGTGAGGGAGGGCCCAGCCCATAGTGTGTAGTGCCATCCCTGGGCTGGTGTACTTGAGTTTTATAAGAAAGCAGGCTGATCAAGCCACAAGGAACAAGACAGTAAACAGCACTCCTCCATGGCCTCTGCATCAGCTCCTGCCTCTAGGTTTCTGCCCTGTTCGTGAGTGCCTGCCCTGACTTCCTTCAATGGTGGACTACAATGTGGAAATGTAAGCCAAGTAAACCTTTTCCTCCTCAACTTGCTTTGCTTGTTGTGTTTTATCATAGCAATGGAAACCATAGCTAAGACAGGCAGGACTAGAGGGACACTGGCTAGAGGAGGAAGAGAAGACCATGGCACATCCCCAGTGTCAAGTCACCTGCACTTAGGATAAACCTCCATCTATTACCAAACCTGAAGAATAAACGCTTGCTATTTCACACAACAGATCCCTGGGAATATTCATGTAACATTACCTGTGAGCTGCTCAGGGCTGGTCTAAGCATATTAATCTACACACCTTCATCTTATAAATGGGTATAAGTCTCCCTATTTCACAGATTTAAAAAAAAAACTACAGAGAAAAAGCTGTATGCCATGTATATACCATGTAACTTAGAGGAGCTGGAGTCCTATCAGGAATAATCAGGCTGTGTATCTGCTTATTTCATAGCTACTGGCTCAGACCCAGACATGGCTAAAGATATGGGTCTCCCTTCTCTCCTCTTCTCATGACCCATTTCAATCCGTCCTAAAAATTGGGGTTTTACATTTTCATTATGAGTGTGTCAGAGCACAAGTCCAGGGTCCCTTGGATCGTCAATAAACCGTGAAATTGAACAAATAGATACAATGATTTGTTGATGCGGAACCCACATTCTAGCAACCAGAATGCATTTTCTTGAACCTTCACTTGGGGCATGGCCATGTGTCTTGTTTAGTAAGCAATATACCATAAAACAATGGCATTTGTCCAGAAGCTGACCAACATGTATTTCAGCTGATATCACAGAAGAAGTATTTTAGAAGATGAGATATAGCTGAGGTTTCTTATGAATGATGATTTTCTTTTTTGCTTCAGAATCCTAAAGAATGTAGGATTGGTTCTTTCTAGAAGCTTTAGAAAGCTCAATTTCTAGGAGACATAACTGTGGGTGGGGGGTCCAACAGCCTGAGACCTAAGGAACCCAAAATATAAACCTGTGAATGGGTCTTGGGGATAGGGGACACATAAGATACAAAAGTGATGGGACAAGAGAGTCAACGATGCTTGGTGCCTCTAGATGGAAAAGTAGTCCTTACACAATCTACTCATGCCCATGTGGAGTAGAAGATTTAAGAATGACTGAGGATAAAGGTGACAGACAATGGACTTTATGACATGTGGATCCTGCTACCTTTGTGTCCGAAAGGAAGCAGCCATAAAAATCTCCCATACCAACTATAATGTTGGTATGGGAAATTTCAGGGAAATTATTTCTGCTGCCCATTTTGGAAGATAACTGATGATGGCAACTGATGGTGGTCATTCAGATCCCCTAACATACAATATCAGGTCTTTCTGGAACTGCCCTTTTTTACTGCAACTTGGTGCAGAAGGTATTAATCTTGTGTCTTTTAAAAAATAGTTGCAGGCTTAGAATTATTCTCTGAAGCCACAATAGTAGCTGATAATGAAGTAACTAGTGTCTGGGTATAGCCGGTTTAACTTCTTAATGTAACAAACCAACAAAGAAATGCTTGGAGAATAGGAAGTGGACATGCATTGGGAAAGGGGGTGGGGTGTATGGGGTGGCAGCTTCATCTGACAGTGCTGGACTGGATAAAGGATTGTACATTCTGGTGACCAATGTGGAGTCTTCTGTGCATCTGAAACAGCATGTTAAGCCTTTGACCCATGTCACCCAACTGTTAAGCCATGTCACCCAACTGGACCCAAGAAAGACACAATAGGATCCTCGTGTAGTCCCACTCACATAACTAGGCACTTGGTAAAGTCTTTTCCTTTCTGCACCTGTGCTTCTGTGTTCCTTGGATATGTCTTCATGTGGGGCTAGGGTCAACACAAGCCAGAGGAACTTTGTTCAAACACAGCAGCAAGAGCAGGGAGCTTCTCTAAGTGGGGAATCCCAGGACAGTGGTGTCCTCAGCACACTAAACCCAAAGCTTCTCAGAGCAATATGCCCAGTGAGCCAGAGGTAGAGATCAAAGAAAAGTCATCAGAATCGTCATCAGAATCATAAAATCAAGCCCAGGCAAATGAGGATTTGGGTAACACAGATAGGCAGCATATGTAGTTGTCCTAAATACAGCTTGCTGGGTGGGATTGTCTCTGCCAGCCTAGGTATCATGATGCTTGAAGCTGTGAGTTCTATATAAAGGGCCAGATATAGCTAGCCTTTCTGCTCTATGATGTTTTATGCTGGCCAGCCAGAGACTATAGTTACAGCATTCCAGCCCCTTCTTTATAAATCTTTTCCCCAAGCCGTTAGCTGCCCATTTAGAAACTGCACTGATACAGCTGCCTGTGCCCTAGGCATCAGCACAGCCCATGGGTCTCTGGCTCTGTGCCCCATCTCCCCATTGCTTAGACCCAATTTTGTCTTCTCCTCTCTTCACTGGGCTGCATTGTACCATCTGTAGAGACCGTCGTATGTGTAGGAGGGCATCTTCCCAGGACAATGGATACCAGGAGCATTGGTTTGAAAGAAGGGAGTGTTACTCAAATTTACCTTTGTTTATTTGTTCATTCATTCATTTATCTTTTGGTTTGGTTTGGTTTGGGTTCTAACTGTTGTCTCTTAAATCAATCCAGCTGGAAACTTTCTACTGTCTGTGCTTCAAGATGGTCCATAGAAGGCAAGTCTTCTAGTTTCTTGGTAGTTGACTGAGTATCAGCCAGTGGGAGTTATTGATTAGAGAATGAACCACAGAAGGAGGGGGTACGGGTCAAGGAACCTCTTCTTTCCTCTGTTTGGGAAGTCTGCGGAAGTGTGTTGGCATTGGCTCCCTCCAAGCAGCCCCTCTTGTGATCAAGTGCCTACAGGAAGTCCTGGTACGAACCTAGCTTCCCCTGGCCATACCATCCAGTGCCTCTCTAGTCATGAAGCTGGGGATTGTTTCCTACGCTAGCTGTCTCTGGCTTGCTCTACAATCCCCTCTCTGAGAGCTCCAATTGCCTTTATAACTATGTTTCTGTTGGCTGGAACTTGGAGTGTGCAGGTTTGCATGTTTGCACATGTGCACACAAATAGACACAACATACACACAGTAGATACAACTGGGGTAGGGAAGGAGAAAGAGACAAAGGATTCCAGAGAACTGGGTCAGACCTCAGTTGCAGGCATCAGTGGCCAGTTGGTCCTAGTATACCTAGTGGGACAGATATGAGTGGATACCTCCAGGTTCCAAATGTGTCAGCCACTAGACTAGCCTCACAGCCATGAAGTCCAGCCCTAGTCCAGCCCATTACCAGAAAGGTTGTTCTGGGTCACCTTCCTTTTGTACGAGTCATCTAGAAATGCCTGATTTTTCATGCATTTTTGTTAAGATTCAAATGCTGTCATAAAATATCTTCATCACAATAAAAATGCAAAGTACAGAGCTGCGGTTCTGCACCATGTCACAGAGGGACGCAGAGACATCATTCAAATGTGTTTGGGCCAGTTACTGCACATGCGCTTGCAGGCTGATGGGAAGTTAAAAATAGCACATTCCATTAACCGAGAGAAAAAGAAAGAGTCTTCTTTAACTAAGTAAGAGCCTTCTCTCTTTCCTTATTTAATAGACATGAGCCCCCTCACCAGACTCTGAACAAACTTGCGTTTTTACAGCAAGTGTTTGGACCTAGAAGCACACAGCTGCAATCCTGTGAGGGGGACCCAGCAAACAGCAGAGACACAAAGCTGGGAGCAGCCAAGAATGAGGCAGCCTTCCCTCCCTGACAGCCGGCTGTCTCCTGATGATCCCCACACACTCATGTATCTTTAAGAGGGTATATTGCCCGGGCTTTCTGGAGCCACAGAGGATGTTTAAAATAAGGAAATATGGCAGTATTGGGAAGCAGTGTTGACTGAGACACTTTGTAGAAAGTTCAAGTTGCTAATGGTTTGGATTTTTATTTTATTTTATTTTTTTTTATGAGAGCGTCTCATTTATCTTACAAATGAAGATCTCAGGCCTCCCAAAAGCAAGAGATGTGTTCAGATTTTCTCATTAGGGGTCTTTAACTCTGTCTTGGGACAGTACTAGACCAGCAGAGGCAGGTCCACAAAGTTAAAGGGACAAGCCCTGGAGATCATGAATTCTAATTCATCCTGGATAGGTCCAAGGGATGGAAAGGTCAAATACTCATACAGTCTGTCTGAAGCTGTTTCCTCATTGGGCAATTGGGAATAAAATCATAAACTGTAAACCACATCATAGGGTGCAAAAATGAGTCTATGCACACACACACACACACACACACACACACACACACACACACACACACACACAAATGTATTCCTATGTCAGGAAAAGGCAAAGAAATATAATCAAACTCTGAGGGTTACAAGTAAAACTTCAGGGCTTTAGGCTAAACACAGTCAGGATTGCTGCCACAAAAAAGCCATCTTAGGGAGTCCATAAATGATGGACAAGTCTGTGTTTCAACAGAACTGTATCAAACCCTGGATCCAGCTTGTGGCCCTAAACTGTCAGGCCTGGGTCAGGCACCCCACTGTGTTCAACCACCCCCTTTCTCAACCACCTCTTTTCTGGGCCCAGGACTCGTGAGTCAGCCTAAGCCTTATTTTTGGAGCACCAGCTTTTTAAAGCCAAACATAGCTCACTGGAGGGGTTTAAAATACATAGTCATCTGCACAGGGGAGAAAAAAGCTCACAGTACATTTGTAACTGGAGTCACGGCTATCTTCTTGGTGAGTGTGTGTGTGTGTGTGTGTGTGTGTGTGTGTGTGTGTACGTATTTTGACTCATACCCTATATAGAAAATGACACAGAAGAGAGAATGTTGCTGTGGATTTCACTAAACTATAATATAAGGCTAGGCAGCAGCATAAACAACACTTTTGCCTCCACTTCTAACTTTTTACTGCCCACTCACATTGATTTTCCCTTGTCACTCTAAGACCATGAGGAAGGTTTGGCAGATCAAGGTGGAAATGGGTGCTGATCTTTCCTCACAAACCTGGCTGGTTTCAGACTTGAGGTCTGCCATGGTTTAGATCTTGCATGTTTCTCTCAGAGTTCCACACGTCCAAGGTATAGCCCCCAATCTGGTAGACTGGGAGGTGGTAGGGGTATTAGACATTAATAACAGGTGGAAAGTCTTTGAATCACTGAAGGTGTGATCGACCTTGAAGGGATTAGCACACCCCGACTCTCTCCTCATGGTTCCTTCTCTTTCTGGCCATGAGATGAGAGGTTTTTCTCCAATGTGTGCCACCTGCTTTCATCAACCACCTCTTGCACAACCCCAAAGCATGGGCTAACCTCTGAGCCCTTTAGAGGACCGAAGCTCCAAACCGAGCCTTTTTTCTTTATAAGGCGATGATCTTGAACATTTCTTACAGTAATTAAAACGTATCTTTTACACTGAGAGCCAGCCATTGACAGTCTTTTTGGACATCAAATGAAAGAGTGCAAAAGTCATGGAGGACCCAGAACGTGCATCTGCAATATTGGTTCAAAAGTCGTCAAACAAGCTCATCTGCTTCTTTGCTTTACAAGCTCAACCAGTGTCCTCATGTCCTTAGCCTGAGGAAAGGGATACTCAAGAGTGCCTGAGCTTGGCCTCAGAGTGTATCATGGCCATCCCATCCATACTGGGCCTGTTGCTTCACCAAGTCCTTGCCAGAGTGCCATGGAGTCAGTCTTCTTCAAGGAGAGTGACTGCTAGAAGACTTGTCTGCACATAAAACATCTCTAAAGTAAGTTCTAAAGTTGGGCAGTACTGAGTGGATCATCTCTCAGGCCATTGTTAGGTTAATCTGTGAGGAAGCTAGAATTAGTTTTCCTTGGGAGAAAATAATATGGTTGTGTATGTAGATTTGAGTATGTTCTTCAAAGTGTGCACTGGGCTCACCTTGAGACAGAGGAGTCAAAGTCTATCACGGGCTTGTGAAGAATGAGACACATGGCCTGGACAGCAACTTCTCTTGAAATCATAAAGAAGCCGTGCCCTGGGATTAGAGCAACTGAGTTAAAATGCTGAAGACCACGGGATAAAGAGCAAAAGCATAAACTGCACTCTTACATGGGCCACATGACCTTGCTGTAAGAAAAAAAGTAGCTATAGGATGGGCTTGATCCTTGGAGAAAAGTTCAGGGCTGCTTAAGAAAGTACTTTCCTGTCTCAAGGAGCCAGACATTGAGAGTCATCCTGGACATCTACGCAAGGGGGCAAAGGTCATGAAGGATCCGGAACATCCATCTACAATATTTGGCTCAAAGGCTTTGCCTTTTCAAAAATAGTCAACTACCACCATAGCAATAGTAAGAAGCGAGTCTTGATGGAAAGTCTACACAGAGAGCGCACATGAATGAACTAAGGTCATTGTCACTGAGATCAGGTTGCTACAAAGTAGTACAGTCTCTTTGCTCTCTGCTCTGTCCCCTGTGATGAGTGGATATGAAACCGGTCCCCAGAAGAAAGCTTGCCCTTATCCTGGCTGGTCTCCAGGATGTGCACCAAGTAAACTTTTATTCATCCTAAGTTACCAAGCCTGCAGCATTCTGTTCCTGGCTACTGGAAATGGACTAAGACATACATGACTAACACAACACCCATAAGTATGTGAAGATATGGTCTTACACCTGTTTCTGGCATCTACCTGCAGCCAGCCCGAGTCAAAATGTAACCCAAGAGTCATGGAGAAGCAAGAATAGACTGAATCCCAGTTATGCAAATATTTGGTCAAGAGCATGCGTTGGTATTGTTTAAGCACGGAACCTGTGAAGTACCTTATGTTAAACTTATGTTAAAGTCTATAATGATTATGTCATTATCAATCCTTTAGCCCATAATGTGAGACAGATGCTAGCTCATTTCTCTCATCTAGCAGTGATTTTTACCAGCCACACTCCAGCTCCCTCACCCCAGTCATGGCGTTCTCTGGGAATGACTATTGCACTATTAGTATCTAAAGACCCATTTCTTTCAGCCTCTGTATCTGAGTGAGCACATTGGGCCTCTTAGGCAGGTTTCTAATGCTGTGATAAAACGCCATGTCCAAAAGAAACTTGAAAGGAAAGGGCTTATATTCACTCACAACTCTTGGGAAATACTCTACCACTGAGAGAAGTTAGGGCAGGAACCCAAGACAAGAACCTGGACGCAGGAAGTGAATCAGAGGCCATGGAAGGGTGCTGCTTAGTGGCTTGGTCCTCATGGATTCCTCAGACTGCTGTATTATACATCCCAGGATCACCTATCCAAGGCTGGCATCAACCCAGTGAGCTGAACACTTCACATACTTGCCTACAAGTCAGTTTCATGGAGTCATCTTCTCAATTAAGATTTCCTCTTCTCGGGTGACTCCTGGCTGGTGTCAAGTTAACAGAAACCAACCAGCCCACGTGGTGATTCTGCCTATTCATGATAATTCCTCCCCCTAGGCAATTTTACATCCTTACAAACAGCAAGGTTTCATTGTATTTGGGGATAGAATATTGTTACATACATACATACGGAATGTTCTTTATTATACGCTGATGGAATCATAGGTTGTGTCTATATTTCTGCTCTTTTAAAACAGTGCTGCAGTAAAAGTTCTGACATATGTCAGAGGGTGGGATCGCTGGTATTTTGTGGTGCCACTGCATAGATACTCAAAACTATGAGATTCTTTTTCTCTTTTCTACATTCAGTTTCATTTTTAAATCTGAGGCTATTGGTCTATTCATAGAGGTGTGTAAGTGTGTGTGTGTGTGTATGTGTATTTGTGTGTGTTTGTGTGTGTGTGTGTGTGTGTGTGTGCGTGTATGTGCTTCTGCACACATGTTCGTATGGTGTCTCTTAAACCCCTCCTTGTCCCACAGAACACTCTGGAAAGCTCGATCCTCCAGAGTCATTACTTCTGTTTTGCTTTAAACCCCTCATATGAATCCATTCACGGATTCCCTGGCTCACCTTCCCTGTCAAACTTAAACTGTTTGCCAGAAACGAATGCTTCCAACAGCACCTTTTCCTCTCAGCCAGACATGCTCCATGCAGATCTGCAGTGCCACCCCCGGGCTGATCTCTATTGTGAGGAGTGTATAGGATCACTGAAGCTATATTTATTTTCTATTTTAAGCAGCAGAAGCAGCAGCAGAAAGAAGTGGGAGAGAGGAGGGTCCTTGCTATTTTCTCCCCCAACTGCACTCCCGATGGGGACATGGACCCCTCTGCAGTGATGTGAGGAAACTCAGTGTGGATTCCTATGCCTTAGTGGCTCTGAGGAAAGGCCTGAGCTGCAGGTTCCTCTCTTCCGACATGATAGGGAAGTTGGGGAGGATCTTAGAAAATTTATCTCAACAGTATGCCCAAACTCTAAAATAAACACTAAATAATGAAAAGACTTGACAGGAAATTCTCCTCTTTTATAATTATGAGTTCTTTAGGAAATAAAGGTCATCATTGAAGTTACTAATGCTGCCCCATTTTGATGTGGCAAGTTCTTGCTCCTATCTCTAGTACAAGCAGAGTCCCTGCTCCTTCCAGGTCTGTGCTAAAATGCTTTTCCACACAAGACCCTTTAGAATACAGGCTATACTATCTACCATATGCTCGAAGCTTTCTCTCCTGTCAGTGGGGAGAAATAAAGCAATTTGGAAAGGCATCCCAGCTGTAACAAGGCAAGGGTTGGAGGGAATCTCTCCCTAGAGCAAGATGAGGGGGTGCCTTAGGCAGACCGCCGAAAGGGAAGATGGCTGTACTATTGGGATGCCAGGGTGGGGCAGAGAGAGCCAACCATCAAGGCTGCCCTTCCATGGACTCCACAGCCCCTGTGGGTAACAGTAGTGGGAACTTGAGAAATGTGAAACTTGTGCCACAGCTGAATCACCAACACACAGTCGTGCTGGAACTTGAGAACGTCGTGCATGCTTAGCTGACTTTCTCCACTCATGGAGTGCACAATGGACAATAGTGTCAAGCTAGACCCATGTTTTAGAATAATCGAGCACTAAAAGCACTGTGAAAACTGTATTGTATAATGCAAATACAAAGCTCATATACATTTTAATAATGTCATTTAAAGGAGGCTGAAGCAAGCTAGGTACTATGAAAGTTGAAAGCACCAATTTCCAGTCTTTCGAAGGAGAGATTCTGAATAAGGATATTAAGACTTCACTAATACACAGGTAGCTTCATTTTCTGCATAACCAGCCATTATTGTGGCCCATTCCCGTTCATTAGTTACATTCAATTCAGCAGCCTAGCTATTTGGATACTTAGCATCCAAACTGACAAATGAACCATTGTTCTAATTTAATTAGATTTGGAACAATATTTTTAGCACATAATGACTTTTTAATTTGCGAATTTACATTTGGGGTTTTCGAACCGCCATGGGTACGTACCAGAAATCCTTCACAGTCCCGCAGCGCCCCACAGTTTACTGAACACGTTCACATAGTTTGACTCATTTTATTCTCTAGAAAACACATGAGGCATAGATTATTGCAGTAATGTTTCAGGTAATAAAGCCAAGTTTGAGAGTGTATGACTTTCCTAACATCGCCCAGCTAGGGGCCAGAGCTAAAGCTGGACCCCATCCCAGCCAGGCTATACCCCATCAAATCCAAGCGGTGGTTTCTTATCCCAGAACTTAATGTTTCAACTCTCACCTCACACACCTGAGCTCTTTCTGGGACTCCCATCCAACACTCTACTTTTGGGCACACTGAAATCGGTAGCAAATGTTTCTGTAGGCTTATTTTTGTTGTTGTTGCTGTTGTTCCTGAATTTGCTAAATGACAAGAACGGCTGCTCAAAGCAATGGCCACCATCTCTCTTCTTCACAATGGCAGGCAGTCTGGCATCAATGTTTGCTCCTCAATGGGATCCTTTGGTATCCGATTCCCAGGGACGAGAAGGTACTTTTATTTAAAGGAGTAATTACTTTTGTTTTCTGGAACAGGCTCTTACTCTGTAGGTTTGAACTTCTTAAATAATTTTAATTTACAACTTGTAAATTCATTACATTATTTTTCCCCTTTCTTTCTTCCAACCCTGCCAATGATCTCTCTCCCTCCCCTATACCCTGATCTCTCTCAAATTCATGACTGCTTTGTCTTTGTTTATATAATATATATTTATTAGAAGTATATGTATATATATGCATATATTCATAAATACAACACGCTCAGTCTATGAAATCTGTATGCCGATGATCTACGAGGTGACAATTTGATATTAGATAATCAAATAGGGGTCTCTTCCTTGGGGAATACCATTTCTCATACTTACAGTATCTATTGAGATAATAATCATGTAATTTTTGTCTTTAAAGTCCATTTATGTGGTTTATTATATGTATTGACTTATGTATGTTTAATCACTCTTGCCCCTCCAAAGTAAAGGCACCTTGACTGTGGTTGGATGACAGTTTGGATGTATGTGTTCATGCTGTTTGCAGGTGTGCTACTGAGCACATTAGAGTCTGTGTTAGCCAAGCAAATGCTTCTGTAGGCCTGTTGTTGTTGTTGTTGTTGTTGTTTTATCTTTACCTCACTTATGAGTTAGCATGACACTGGCTTCACAAAATTATTTTGGGATGTTCCTTCTACATATGTGGATCCTTTTTGGGTCCTGTGACTCTGTCTGGCTCTGAACACACACACACACACACACACACACACACACACACACACACACACACACACACACACACACGGACAGGAATGTTTCTATTATCATTTGTTATGGGTCTGCTTTAGGTCATTGATCTTTTCTTGATTTAATCTTGGCAGTTTGATTGAATGAAGAAATTTCTCCATGCTTTCCAATTTAGTGAACTAGAGGTTCTTTAAAAAAAAAAAAACCAACAACAACAAGATATTGTTCTACAATAATTCTTTGGTGTCAGTTGTAATACATCTCTGTTGACCTCTGATTCTGTTAACAGAGGTTTCCTCTTTCTTTTGCTTGGTTGAGCCAAGAGTCTGTTGACCCTGTTCATCTTCTCGAAAGAAGACTCAGATTCGTTGACTCTTCCTGTTGTTTTCTTTGATTCTATTCTATTAATTTCATCTCTGGTTTTTATTTTTGCCTGCCGTCTAGTGGGTTTGGATATGGTTTTGCCTTGGTTTTCTAAGTGGAGGTCTTCAGTATTACATATTTTCCTCCTAGGACTGCTTTTAATGAGTCCCAGACGTTTCTTGTCATGTTGTTCTTTCATCTTCATTTATTTTTGAGGTATTTATTATCTCTCTCTTGATTTTTTTGATCTGTCCGTCATGCAGCAATCAGTTTTTCAATCTTCATGTGTGTGTACTTCCTGGAGATTTGTTTCTTGTCAGTTTTAAGTTTTATTGTATTAGGTCAGATAGAATACGCAGAGTTATATAAATCTTCCCGAACTTGATTAGGTTTGTTTTGTGTCTCAGAATGTGGTATATTCTAGAAAAGCTTCCATTTGCTCCTAACTAGGATGTATACATCTGGTATTGGGTGGGACATTCTATAAATGTCTGTGAAGTTCACTTAATATATGATGTCATTCAATTCTGACATTTCTCTGAGATTAGGTTTTGTCCAGATGACCTGTTTATTGAATAAGCAGGGTGCTGGATTCGCCTACTATTAATGGGTTGGTATTGGTCCATCTCTTTAATTCCAGTAGTACACATTTTATGAAATTCAATGCACCAGAGTTTGGTGTATATATATGTAGGATTGGGATATTATCTTGGTTAATTGTTCCTTTGATTAGACTGAAGTGACTCTACCTCTTTTGATTAGTTTTAGTTTGAAGTTTATTTTGTCAGACACGAGGATAGTGAATCATGCTTGCTTCCTGGTTCCGTTTGACTCGATCAGTTGTGTTCCTCCTTTCTCTCTAACGTGCCTGTCTTAAAGTTAAGATGCCTTTTTGATTGAAAACAGATAGAAAGATTTTGGTTTTTAATACAGTCATCTACTCTATATCTTTTCATTGAAGAATTGAAACCATTAATATTTAAAGTTATCATCAGGAGGTATGCACTGATTGTAGCAATTTCTTTGCTGAGTTTTGATGATGCATTTGTTCTCAGTGGCACTTCATGTTTTAGTAACTATGGATTTGTAGTTTTTTAAAATGCCTCTTAGGAAGAGCGGCTTCACTCACTGTTTCCTTCAACTTAAAATATTACTTCCTATATTTTCTTTAGGAATGGTATGCTGGATCTAATTTTTTAAAGCTGTTTAGATGATGGAAAGTTATTCTTCCTCCTTCAAATATGGCAGCCAATTTTGCTGGGTACATTAGTTAAGGTTGGTCTTCCTGGCCCTTTAGAACTTGGAATTTATCACTCCAGGTTCGTCTAGCTTTCAAAATGTCTCTTGGGAAACTAGCTATTGTTGTGATGGATTTTCTTTTGTATGTGAGCTATTTTTTTTTTCCTCTTGCAGCTATCAATACACTTTCTTCTTCTGTACACTTAGTGTTTTATCTGTGATGTGCTGTGACTTTCTGTTTTGTCTGTTTGGCATTCTGTGTGCTTGTATCAACAAGAGTGACTTCCCTTAGTTTGGAAAAGACTTCTTCTTTGATCTTGGTGAAGAGCTCATCTGGGCCATTGGCCATGGATTCAGTTTTTGTAATACAGAATTCTACGTCAAAAGTGGTCTTTTCACACTGTTCTATGCCTCCTATGAGTTCCTTTTTGTGTGTTTATTTTTTCACTACCCTTGCTTATTTTGTTTAGACTCTCTCTCCTGTATCTTCTATCCCGGACATTATGTCTTAAGTTTGAGTCATTCTACATGGAAGGATTTCCCTTGAGTTTCCTAGCTGGGTTATTGGATTTTTCAATTCCATTTCATTTTGGTTTGGATCTTCTTCAATGTTTCTCTCTCTTTATTGAATTCTGTTTCCAAATCCTCTATTGTCTTTAGGATTTCTATCACTTTTACATTTGTGCTTTCTTGGGCATGGCTCAGACATTTGTTTTCTTGAAGTTCATTGAACTGTCTGTGTCTTTCTTCCATTCCTTGAATTTTTTAATAAAATTTTTATTATTAAATTCTATGTTCTTGGGTTCATCTAGGTTATGCTTATTGGCGAACATTTCTACAGGACTGATGAATTGGAGGCAGGTCGGGGAGAAGGCAGGGAGAAACTGCCTTGATCTTTCATATTTGTGTTTTTGCAATAAGATCTGGGCATGAGGAGTTTTTTGGTTAGTATACGTCTGATATACAGAGCAGGTAGGGATGGGTGGGTCTAGTTGAGCCTAAAAGTTGGATATGCAGCCAGGTAGACACAGACATCGTGGATAGCATATAGTGTGTAAGTTCTGCTCTGTGTCTGGAGTGTGGGGTTGCATATGGAAGTTATGCAGGTGGTACGGGAGACAGAGTCAGGCAGACCCACCTGGTTAGACCCCAGCAAAGAATGGGCAGGGTCTGGTTGGGCAGAGGGAGTAGGCATGACTTGGGAGGAGCTTATAGGTTGTGGGAAAGCAAGGAGAGGGTCCTAGCAGAAACCTAGACAATTAGAGATAATATAAACTGGGATGATGAAACTTGTCTGGGTCACTGGATATGGGACCCAGGCTAGACTTGCTGGTTTAAGGAGGGTGCATGGAGGAGAATGTCATCAGATAGACCTACTCAGCTAGACTATGTCACAGGGTGTGTAAAGTCTAGCTAGGCAGATGGGATGGGTGTAGGTTGGGAGTAGCCTCTAGGTAAGTGGGCAGGCAGGGAGGGACTTGACAGAATCCAGTCTTGAATTATTAATCCTATTGTCTCAGCCTCCCAAATGCTAGAAGTACAAAGGTACCACCACACACAGGAAGATATCCCCATCTTCTAGGAGTCAAAACTTGTTTACGGGCAATTTATCCTCTTCTCAATGGCTATATCACCTAGCCATAGAAGGGAGACCAAATGCAACCCAAACAGGTATGACTTTCTTTTGATATTTAATCTTGGCAAAGGCATGCCTTACTTTGTTAGGCTTCAGTATATCACAAAACAACCCTGGTGCAGTAGGGGAGAGGACCACACAGGCTGCCATTACTACTACTCCCAAGACGCAGGAAGCACGGGAGCATCTTCGAATCTGGCTACCACAGGTAAGATGGTCATGATGTTTGCTCAGACCATAAAACCTGATAGACTACTGGAAAAGAAATGATGTCAGTCAATACCAAGAAAGACACAAAGTTATGGACAAAGAAATGTTCTACATGGAAGATCCTTCAGGGAACAATGGGCATTTATCTAAACAGTGCTGAAATCCAGATAATCTCACAGTTGTAGAGAAAGGCAGTCACAAATGCCATGAAGACGGCCCCCCGTGATAGATAAGAATCTCCAGCTAAAATTGATGAGCAAGAATCAGCAATAACCCTGCAATCTTGCTATGAGGTAATGATAAAGAGAAGTCCCTCATGTAGTTCTCCACAGTCAAGCATTAATTCAACAAACGTCTGTTGACAAATCGGCATAAAGTAGCCCACATATCTTCCACTGTGAGACGACAGGTTCAAGCCTTCTGCCTTAGTTAAAGACCATCACCCAGCCCTATACAGAATGAGCCTGAAGACTGGTAAACAGTGTTCTGTGATATGGCTTTTACCAGTAGAAGTGTTATTCCAGAGTAGAGATATTGGACTCTGCTGGCCAGGATGTGGACAGCCATTAATCATCCAAGATCAACACTCAAGTGCCATCCCTAGGGAAAGTGTTACAGATGATCAGATGTTCAACCAGAAGTGAGATTATTTCCCTCCTCCTCTGTGGTCGTACCATCGTGTCTCATGTTTTAATTCCAGTCATTTCATCTAATGAGAACTCATATTTAATATTCATCATGCTAATTTCTAAAACCTCTGATGTTGTGGGAGATAAAGACAGTTGAATCACTTGTATTATTCATGTATTAATATGACTCTGTGCTTTTGAAGCTGTTATCCCGGTGCCTGGGATAAAGTAAACAGTATGTGTTTGTTCTGCCAAAACTGAAAGAGTAACCCGAAGCCTTCCAGAGCAACAGAACAGAAAGCCCTAGAATATATGTTTGATTCACAAGGCTAAGACTGACGTGATTTCAAACGAATCGCAGTTCATGGAGGTCCAAACAGACTTGGCAAGGTACCAAAGACCAGATGAGGCAAGATGCATTTCAGCAAAGGCCAGTGGAGAGAAGGGCCAAGTACAGCCCTCCTTCCTCATGTGTGTGGCCATGCAGGTGGGCAGGAAGTATGGGGTCATGTAAGACTGAAGGAAAGTGATTAAATGAATCTCTTTGCTCCACTGGGGCCAGGGGGTAAATTCAGTAATTTCTCATCATGGAGACTTTGTTCTCTCAGATCCTGACGTGGTGTCAGCCCTTCTTGAGTGCCATGCTCACCTCTGTCCTTGGAATGCCACAGGGTAACACCCCATCCCAAGGTTGTGTGCTTTACCAGTTTAAGATTCCCATGTCCCCATGTCCAAACCTATGCTGTCATCTTTCTTTGGAGTTTAAACAGAGAGGTGACTATGTACCTTCCCCAAGCCCTTGCTACATGTTCCCTGACAAACAAACGCCCATTGTCCCATCGCTATGACGGCTGGAGTGTCTCCTTTGCCCAGGGACAGCAGCTGTGTCTAAAACCACCCATCTGCTATCTTTCTGGGGCTCTGCCATGTTCTGCTCTGTGCCCACTTGCAAGTGTGTGGTGTTTCTATTTTGAAACATTCTGCCTACCCCGGTTATTCTTGGCTACGTATCAGCATGGAATCCATTGGCTCTCAGTGGAACTGCAGAACTGCCCTGATCTGAGTGTGCCGTAGTTCGTTGGCCAGGCCAGTGTGGGCCAATGTTGTGCAAGCGAGAGACAAAAGTTAAGTCTCTAAGTCCGATGCATTTCTCCCCTTTGGGGTGTGGTGGAGTTGGGGGCAGAGGGAAATGCTGCCGGCTGAATGGAAGCACAGGAGACTGCAAACACATCCAGATGACTTTTAAATTGAGATAAGATCCACCCAACACAAAAGCTACAGCTTCAAAGTCTTTCCTTCAACACGGGCACAGAGTATGTTTGCCGTGTGGCGTGACTAACTCTTTCTAGGTGTAGAGTCCTCCATTAGTATTAAATAAAGCCCCACACTCAAGCGGCCTGTCTTCAACTTCTTTCCAGGGCCCAGAAGCTATCACTCTGGACCACGTTTCTATGAATTTACTACCTAAGGTGGATATCTGATGTAACTGTAACTAGGGCTGGAGAGATGGCTCAGTGGTTAGGAACACTGCTCTTCTAGAAGACCTGGCTTCAATTCCCAGCACCCACATGGCAGCTCACAATTGTCTGTCACTCCAGTTTCAGGGGATCCGATATCCTCTCCCTACACACATGTAGGCAGAACACTCATGCACATAACATAAAAATAAATTATAAAAAAATCTGTTCCTGTTACAGTATGCAGGGAAAGGTCATTCCTTTTTAATTGACATCTTTGCTTTTTCGTTGGTACTGTATTATGATCCACCTATGAATATGCAATGATTAAATCAAAGAAATTGGCATTTACAGCTCCTTCCTGAGAACTTTCAAACCATTCCCCCTGAAGTCACATTGAAATAAATAATAAGCTGTTTGAGGTTACAGTTTCCCTCCTGTGCCGTGAACATTACAGCTGAGCCCCTGTCCAATCACATTTGGCCACCTGCTACCCAAATTCTAGTATCCTTTCGGTGTAATGACTGTATTTCTTTGGAATGTATAATCACTAGCTGGATGCTGGCTAATACAGTAGTTCTATTTTCACTCCCTAAGGAACTTCTACGTGGTCCTTTATAATGGCTGTGCTAATTACACTTCCCCAACAGTGTGCAAAGGTCTCCATTCTCCCACGTTTTCATCAAAATTATTATTTTTTTTGTCTTCCTTTTATAGCTATCATTCTGACCAGGGTAAAATAATATTTCACTGGCAGTCTTCATCTGCATTTCCCTAATAATTAGTGATGTTAATTCTGTTCATGTACCTCTTGGCCACGTAGCAGGCCTTCTTTTAAGGAGTGCTGAGCCAGTGAGCTAGCTCGGCGGGGAAACATGCTTGCCGGCCAAGCTTGATGACCTGGGTTCCAGCCATAGGACCCACAGGGTGGAAGGGGAGAGCCGACTCCTCCACACTTTCCACTAATGCCCAGGCATGCATTGTGGTGCATTTACCCCCACGTGCATGCATTTGCATGCACAATAGATAACCATAACCGAAATAAATGTCGGCGCATGACTTTTGTGCAATTTTAATTAGACTTTTAGTCTGATGAGTTGTTTTAGTTGTTTCAGGTACTAACTCTTCATCGAGTATATACTTGCAAATGCTGTCTCCCATTCTAACGTCTGTTTCATCATTCTGTCTGGGGTCTGGTTCCTTCTTCTGTACACGGATATCTGGTGTGTGGCATTGTTTATTGGAGATATTAGCTTTTCTGCAATATAAATTTTTGATAGCATTCTAGAAAAATCAGTTGTTTGTACGTACAGTGATTAATTTATGCTAGCCACATGCTGATCCATTACTGTGTCTTTATAACATATTTTGAAAGTAAGATTCTGTGATAATTAAAGGTTTGCATTTTTATCTCTGGAGTTTTGGGGTTTTTCCAAGTCCTTTGTAGTTCAAAATAAATAACTCCTCCCCCCCAACTTGCGCATGTGTGTGTGTGTACATGCACACACATGTGTGCATATGTTTTTGTGTATGTGTGTATATGTGTGTGTATATATGTGTGCACGTGTTTGTATATTTGTGTATGTGCTTGTATGCATGCATGTGTGTGTGTTTTTAGATATATGCATATGTGTGCTGTTCATTTCATATATATAAAATAAACTTCCTGAGAAAGAAATTAGAAATTAAAAATATATAAAATATCTAGTAATAAACCTAATTAAGGACATGAAAGACCTCTACAAGGAAAATTTCTCAGATACCAAAAAAGGAAAGAAATTATTTTCAAATTATATACACATAATAAAGGGCATATATTTACAGTATCTACAAGGCATTTGCAACTCAATAAGAGAGAAGACAAATGGCCCAAATCTCGGAGAGTTGGGGATAACCCAGTCATCCTCCTTAGTCATGAGTAGAGAAGATGGGCCAATACTGTCAGAACCAGGAGTCTTCTGATGTTAGCCAGGAAAGCTTTTGGGAATAACTGAAAGCTAGTGACCAGCAAGACAAACCTTCTGATGGGAAAGCAGGTACACAGGTAGCAGAGACCCAGGTCAGCCATGTGGCCTGCCGAGCTGGAATTTAGATGGAAGAGAGCATGTGTCAGAAACAATGAGGACAGGGATGATCTCTCTGGACAAAATATCTTAGGTATTATATCCTATTAGTACAGGGACATTCATACTCCCAGATCCTGCCAGTTTATGAATCTGGTCTCTGAGATGATTTTGTCTCTGAGAGAAACATGCGTAGCGAGTGTGCCTGATAGGTTTCTGCTGGGGCTGCGTCTTGGGTTCTCTGGGTTAAGTTAACAGAGCACTGGCTCTTCTCAGGGTGAATAGAGCATTAAAGAAATGTGGTTCAGCAGCCTCAAATGTTTCCTGTACCCTGGAAGGAGTGGTCTGGTGGAGGGCATAGCAAGCTCTGGGCTCCATTGAAGCTCTCTCCAATGTTGGTCCAAGAATAGCAGGACTCCAAGTCTCTTTCCTTCTATTGCTATAAAATTAGAACCAGGGATTAGCTTTTCTTGTGTCTTTGAGTTTGGAAGTCAAGAAATGGGAGTGCAGAGAGAATGTCCCTGCCCTATCCCTAAACAACTCTCCACGGGGTTTCCAGCTTCTTAACTCAGAGGTCTCTAGACAGAGGTTGCATAAGACAATCACCCTGCCCCCCTTTGCTCTGTGGCTAATGTAGAGGAGGCTATGCTGATTTCGGACAATGTCCTGGGGGCTGTTCCCTACATTAACAAGTAACACTGTGGGAGGAAGCCAAACCCGGAGTACATTTACACATCTTTCCAACAGACTGAGACTAATGGCCCGTTCTTCTTTCTAAAAAGAAAAGAAAACCCTGAAGGGAAGGGAAAAGGTTAGATTAGGCATTGTGGTACATCTTCCTCTTAAGAGAGAACAAGAAATCTGTTCACATTCTGGAAGCAAATTATTTGAGTTTTCAGGTTCCCAAAGGGTCTGGTCACCTCTGTTGTAAGACAAATGTAATGTGCCCAGAAACTAGGAGAAGGTGGGCTCTTCCTGAAGAGAAAAGAAATGCTAATAGCCCTTGGTGATACTGGGTTCCACACTTGTGGGAAAATGGGAGCAATTGTCCTTATTTTGAAGACACACGTCCTCTCCACCGCCCCCTGCTGCTGCTTGACCCTCTTTTTGCTGAACTCATCCGTCTGCTGCTCTTGAGCCATGAAATTATTTGTCATCTCTCTCTAGTGAGCTGTTAATGGAGAGCAGTAAAATTCAATTTAAGAGTGGGAGTTAACGCTTAATACTGTTGTTGATGATGGATTATAGGATTTTAAGGAATGTCCACGTAGTAACTTTTTTAGCGTTATAAACTGGCAAAAAGAAATGGTCTTGGTAGCACGTTAATGCCGAGGCCACACACGTTCCTGAGGAAATAGCCACTTCAGAGTCTTCATCATCTCTTCATAGACAAGAATGGTTGAGTATCCTTTCCCATCATTTCAACGACTCCTCATGTCAAACACACTGGGTCTCCGTGATTACAGAGTATTCCAGCCTCCAGGATAAAAACACTGGCAGCCAATCCCCTGTGGCAGAGGCTACCCATCCCTGTTTTCTCTTTCTGTAGTGACATAGCTAGAGCACACTCCTTGGGTTACTGCCTTGCCTCGTGTGACCCTGTGATGGGATAGAAGACATTGCATGTGATGAGGAGTGGTGTGATGTACCAATGCCTCTCGTGTGATGCTCTTCTCGTACTTTCCTCCATACACTCCCCCTCAGAAATCACATGCAAACAGTATCTGAACTGGAAGAAGGAAGCCACCGGGACCCTGAACAGCCAGAGAGATGATGACCACAGATCAGATAAACTGAATGAGAAATAAACTACTAAAGGGTTCCGCTCAATTTGGGAATTTATTCCTCACGTTGTTGGTTAACACATTAGTTCCTTTGGCATAGTTGACAGGTCGTTTATGTCAATAACATTAACTAGATCCCTGATACTTTATCCGTAAACCCACAGATTAGTGCCCCTTCCAACCTCATCAGAGAAGCTTTATATTTTTTTTCAGTAGATGGCAGCTACTACACGACTGGTCCCCAGGCAAAGAGTAAGAAATACTGTGGGATGTTCAACCTTAAATGTGATACCTACACTACTCCCAACACTCAGGAATCATCGTGGAAGAGCGTGCAGTAAGGGCCAGAGGCTATGGATGACTACAATGAAATGGTATCTTAAGAACACCAAGGGAAGTGATGGCATATCTCAGAGTGGTTGTGGCAGCCTACGTAAGATGTGTTCAAGACCAAGCCAAACAAAATCCAGGGTGGTGCCTGCCAAAGTCCTGCTCACACCTAGATAAGGAGCTACTGGAAACTGCTGGCTGCCAGGAAAGCGAGAGTCTGTTTCTTCAAGGATTTTGCTCCTGAGAGATGGCCCTGCACCCTGACAACGCAAGAAAGCAATGAACAGACTTAATGGGGAGAGCTCGGGGGGGGGGGGACTTCATGAAGTTGGGAAGGGTTGATGATGGAATAATGGGGAAGGACTTGGAGCAAGGGGATGGAGTGAACTTGAGCAAACTACATTGTGTGCACATACAAAATTTTCAAGTGATAAAAGAACTAGCTCAAGAAGATAGACTTTGATATGTAACTGATCTTTAAAAGGGGGGAAATTAAAATTTGGAGGAGTGGCAAAAGGGAGAACTGTCAGGATGTATTATATGACAGAAGAATTTTTTTTAAAAAAGAAAAAAACATTAAGTTGAACTTCCCTGTCCAACTGATGCTTTGTGGCCTTTGAATACCACCCAGGCTCTGGTGAATAGCTTCCTGCTTTCTGCATTTATGAGTTTAGTGATTTTTAGACTCATCAGTGGGAACGTGCAGTATTTATGTTTATGTACACGGCTTATCTCCCTTAGCTATTATCCCATTTAGAAATGACAAAACGTACTACCTTTTAAAGGCCGGGGATTATTCATTGTGCATATCTACTGCAATTTCTTTACTCCTTCTTGCATTGATGGCGGCCATGCAAGGAAACAGCTAAGAAGCCATTTATTACGGATCCAACAATAAAATGGATGGTTTTTCAGGTAGTTCTGACTGAGAACCTGCTTTGCCAACTGTGGTGATGTAAAATTCAGGAAATTGCTTAATTGGTCTGATTCTCAGTTCTTCCATTCATGAAACCAGGATGGCCATTTCTTTCATAGACAGCAGTGGGGAGCTGCTGTCAAGCGTTGGCCACAGACCACCAGCTCTCTTAGGTCACAGAGCTCCGGCTGCTTTCTCAGGATTTGAGCCATGCCATGCCTTACCCTTTCCACTTTTACAAGGGAAGACAGAGGCAGGAGAAAGTGGGGTGACTTGGCCAGCCTTCATGCAGGGAGAAATGCAGAGGTGGAATTTAACCTTGTGAGGCAGGGTTGCAGCATTCTGCACTCAGATGCACCGTCATTCCATATTGCATCTTAACAAATCATTGTGCTGTGATGGCATACACAGGCTAGGAGTGTTTGTGTGTGTATGTGTGTGTGTGTGTGTGTGTGTGTGTGTGTGTGTGTGTCTGTTTGTGTCTGTGTGTCTGTTTGTGTCTGTGTGTCTGCGTATGTGTCTGTGTGTGTCTGTTTGTATCTGTGTGTCTGTGTGTGTGTCTGTGTGTGTGTATGTGTGTGTCTATTTGTGTCTATGTGTGTATGTGTATGTATATGTGTGCATATGTGTGTATATGTGTGTCTGTGTGTGTATGTGTGTGTCTATTTGTGTCTATGTGTGTATGTGTATGTATATGTGTGCATATGTGTGTCTCTGTGTGTGTGTGTCTGTGTGTGTGTGTGTGTGTGGTGTGGGAGACAGACAGACACAGAGACAAACTTAGAAACACAGAGATGACAGAGACACAGAGACAGAGACAGAGACAGAGAGTTACAGAGAGGGACAGGCAGAGAAATGAGGGCAGAGGACAGAAAGACAGACCCATACGTTTCCTTGTGAGCTTGCAAGAGCTCACTTCTTGCTTTTAGGAAAAGTGAGCTGGAGATTCATTTCTAAAATTAATTCTTAAGAGAACGGTGCAGGACCTCAGTGACTTAGTAGATGGAGGTTAATTACCTGTGACTTCAGTTGGCCAGAGAAAGTGCCAAATGTAAGAGAGAGAAAGCCAGATTCCAACAAAAGGAAAAAGGGCCTTCCCCCCTAGCTCCTTGGGGGGGAGGGAAATTCAGCTGCATTGCAGAACATACCCAGATTCCTTATTGTTCTGTAAGAAAGTCATCTCTGCGCTAATTCATCTGTGGCCCTCATATTCCAGATGACAACATTAGTTAAAATCTCAACTTGAAAAAAAAATAAAACTATGATGCCCCCTAGCCAGTCTTAGTTGAGAGGGTGACATCCCCAAGACCCGGTGAGGCCACAGAGTTAATCATCGTACACCACAGCTGGTGGGAACCCTGAGGTGCCAGAGAGGTTAACCCGCTTCTCCAGACACATGACTGCCCAGGTGTCCTGGCTCCCGGCCAGAGTTGTAGCTCTGCCCCTCCAAGATTCCGACAATAATCATTACATTATTATGCAGGCTGTGGGTTGTTTCTTCGGAGCAGAGAAACATTTTTTATTTGACTTCAAATCTCATAACGATTCTGGCATAAGGATAGCCAATTTATGCGCAGTGTTGATGAGAAGGCACAACTCGAAGAGAAGTGATTAAACTCAGGACTGTGGAAAACAGTAGAAATATGGCATCCTCCCTTCTGGTCCCCTAAGTGGTCCAATTTCTTGATGGGAGAAGATCCAGGAATCCGGAAGTAGGGAAGCAGAGAGAAAGATCATTAAAAACTAGAAATCACAGATCTAAAGGGGAGCTATTGTTACAGAGGAAAACAGGTTAGTAAATGAGTAGCACAAAGAGTGCAGGACCAGAGGAAACTCTCAGGTAGAGAAACACTAGACCAAAGCAAGACCAGAACCCAACAGATCTCGGTTCTTTCCCTGGACGAGTGACCCACACCTTCATCCCTGAAGGGTCTGTGCTCCTTTTCACTCTGCCTGGATTGGATTGTTGCAGTTTCCCGTTGATGTTAATCTCAGGACACGATGGTACCTAGAGATGCTCTAAGGATGCCCCTTACTCCAGACATAATCTCCCGTACCTCTCCTGTGGAGAAGCATTCCAATTTACCCTAGAATGCTGCTTTCAACACCTTTTATTCCCATTAGCCTGTTGACCTGTGAGGGCGTCGGAAGCCCCAAGTGGCCAAGGGGAAGTCTGACCTCCCAATTTATTGATGTGTTTGCTACATCTCTTGGCAGCAGTGCTCACAGTCTGGGACACAAACTAGGCCAGAAGAGACAAAATGTCCCAGTGCGTCACTATGGGTGAGAGTGAGAGGAACTATTCCCATTTCCACCCCTGGATTCCTGGACCCATGAGTCACAGTTATGAGGAAAATGTACCCCATATTGGATGCTGATTCCAAACCTGTACCACCTTCTGGACACCCTGCTCTATCCTTCTAGGCTATTGAACCACGGAGACATTTCAAATCATCAAATGACCTTTTTGACAAGGGGATCACTAGTACAAGATGACCTCACAGTAACTATATAGCCTAGGCTGACCTTGAACTCACGGATTCCTTGCATTAAGACTGTCGGATCTGGGATGTGGTGAGCACCATCTGCAGTGACTCATCCGAATGTGTCTTCTTACGTGACAAGTGGTCAGAGAGTGGAGGTCCAGAGCTAACACAGGATACTCAAGTGCTTTAAGACTGTCAGGCTCCTTAGTTTGCTGGTCCCCTATACATGATTATGACTTTCATTCTCCTGCTGAAAATGTGGACAATGGTATCCTAGAAGGAAAAAAATAGTCTCCACTGTTCTAGAAGGAAGAAGACAAAGATCTAACAAGCGGGACCAGGTGTGGTAACAGACGTGTGTCATTTAGCATCCAAGAAATGAGGCAGGAAGACCAAAAGGCCATGGTCTTTTTCAGCCACATAATGACTTTAAGGACAACTTGGACTGTAGGAAACCCTTTCTCAAGCTCAGCAGACAAAAGAAAATATAGAAAATATAGAAGTTAAACAGACTCTGCCTCATTCTCCCAAATCAGTGGGATTCCAAGTATGTATAACCATGCCCAGTTTGTTGCCTTAAAAACTAGAGTTTTGCTTGACCTTATTATCTGTGTATGAGTATTTTGCCTTCATGCATCCCTATGCATCAGGTTTACACACACACACACACACACACACACACACACACACACACACGTGTGTGTGTGTGTGTGCATATACTTCTGGGGAAGCCAGAAGATGTCATCAGATCATCTGGACCTGAAGCTGCACCCAGTTGTGAGCCACCTTGTGGGTGCTGGAATTTAAACCTGAATCTTCCAGAAGAGGAACAAATGCTCTTAACTGCTGAGACACCACTTCTGCAATCTTCCCCCCACCCCACCCACCCCCACCCCCTGCCACCCCTTTCCATTTAAGGAAGCTTCTAGAAATCTCCTATTGCCTCTCCAGCATTTGGCTGCCTGTTATGGGCCTGGAGTGTGTCACATGATCCCGTGATCACATGATCATGAAAAGGAGTTAAACTGATCTTGTGTAGTTTTACAGAGTCACGGCTGTTCTGAGTTAGAATCCGGTTTTAGAGTCCTTGTGGGTCAGCCTCCTAACAGGGAAGCAGACTGCACAGTCAAATGCAGTCATTGAAACAATGAACATCCGGCAACAATGGAGTGTCCACCAGTATCCCCAAGGGCTGATAAAGAAAAGTGTGTGTGTTGGGGGTGGGGGGTGTGTGTGACAGAGCATGCCTTAGGCTCCACGGTGACCAATAAGAACCAAGAAGGCCAAGAAGTGGGTAGAAAGCACCACTCTGAACAATCTGTAATTTTTGACAATGAGCCTGAGACATACAGAATGGGGGAGAGAAAGGAGACCAACAGTTTCTCCCTCACCCTGCCTTCTTTCTGGAATATGCCAAACTTCCTTCCCTGTTTGCCAAACCAGGCAGCAGCCAGAGGACAAATGAACCCCTTCTATGGTGCCGATATGGGTTAGTATCCTGAGAAGCACAGCGAGAGTTAGAAGGCTTATTTATAACCGCACGGACAGTGTTCTGGTAACTCTGGGATTTTATAGCATTCCCCATCCTTTCTGCTCTCAACCGATGTCCCTGCTGCTACACACTATTATTCCTGCCCGTTTCCTTTCTCTCAGCCAAGTACTTCTCATCTCTCAGCTTAAGATTCATATGCACAGCCAGGCCCTCTTTGTACGCTGAGACTTTCACAGCACCCTGCGATATGTCCTCAAGGTGCCCCGATATAAGCCTTTCATTGCCTTTTTAATGGCCTGTTTAATGGCCACTTTCCTTAGAAGGCTACATACGCTGCTGTCTCAGTTATTCCTCAACTGCCCAGTATAGATACAGCACTGAGATACTAGACAGTCGGCAAGTGTCTGCCTGGAGTTTTTTCATTGCAAAACAGAAATTGCCCATGGCTTGGGAAGCACGCAATAAATGCAGAAATGGTGACAATCTTTCATCTAGGCTTAGAAGAGTATCTGTAACGCTCAGAACTGCTCCATGAGCATCTGACACTTCAGAGCCAGTGCCTCTGCCCTGGAGAGCACAGGGCGGGGGATTGGGGGGACACACGGGCAGATTTTTTGTGGCTTTCAAGTTGGTCATACCCCTTTGCTAAGTATCTGGAGTGCCTCTAACCCTCATGCAACTGCAACTCCACGTCCGGACTGATTTCTCCATGAACCTTGCACCAGCAGAGGGAATAGTTTGGGAGGGGTTTAGCACACGTGCAAAGCACAAGAATGTCTTTGTGTGCACACAAGTGGCCAGGAGATGACACTGGCAAGGCTGGGTCAAAAGGCTCATTCCTCCAAACCCAGAAAAACAGAGAGTGTGTGGATGATTCAGGAAGGCTCAGGCATCGCCATATTTTCATGGTAGACTTGTGCATGTTCTGTCCAAGACTGACCAGTGTTGGTTCCTGCTTAGGAAACAGCAGGAGGTATTTTCAGGTCCCGAGATGCAGAAGAGAAGCTGCCATTCTGATGAATTCTTTGCTCAACCTATGCTCAGTAGGCATCAGGGATAGGAGTGGTGGCGGTGTGAGGTGTTTTTCCCTATATATATATATTTTTTCATTCCATTGTTATCCATGTAATTATGAGCTACAGATCAGACAATGAGGGTGAGCATATGTTTGATTTTAGTTTGTTCTGGATCTTAATGACAGTGTTGTTGGCCACTGACAGGTATCAAATACATAAAAATTAAATATATACATTTTCATGGTATTTGCTCTGTTTTATACAAGCACCCCAGATCCCTTTATTCCCCATCAAAATCCTTGGGGTATTATCATTTTTCCAGATTCCCTCATCAATCTTAAGTGTCATCTTTTTCTGTTGATTGTTGACGACATCAGAGATAATCTCTTTGTTAAGCCACTGCCTGCAAACATACTAGAAGGTTATTAATAAATTGGGGTTGGGATTTAGCTCAGTGGTAGAACGCTTGTCTAGCAAGCGCAAGGCCCTAGGTTCGGTCCCCAGCTCCGAAAAAAAAAAGAACCAAAAAAAAAAAAAAAAAAAAAAAAAAATTAAGTTGATCTAGCTTATATCTTAGTAGGCTTGATTGTATTATATTTGAGACTATCTGGATGTACTTAAGGATGCAACATTGGTTCACATTAAAATATTTTTAAACTTTTTAGGGACTTGCATTTGCATTGCCCATATGTAAATTATTGAGTTGCTATACACTACAAGTCTAGCAACCATGCTATCCCACACAGGCTGCTGTGTCTCCACAGGTCTCCGGCTGGCGCTCCTCTTCTATTACCTTTGGGATAAGATAGAGCTGAAGGACGTAGGTCGCTGGAGCTGCTCACTGGTCCCGTATCATGGCTTTTTCACTTTCTCAAAGTGAACTGCCCTCCTCCACAACATACTCCTGCTATAGTTTATGGGACCAAATGACCATGGACTGAACCCTCTGAAATTTTAAATCCAAGTATTCCTTTCCTTCCTTGGGTTGGTCCAGTCAGGTCTGCCGGTCCTTGAAGCAACTCAGTGAACGAAGCTCATTTGGTTACGTATTCAACAGGAAGTCAGGTTTGTTCCAAATGTAACGTGTTTATAGCTGCTTTGTTTACTATCTTATCTGTGGATTCCTACACATCTTTACATTTGAGTTACACCTTCCGTCCTGTGGCCACACCCTCCGTCCTCTAGATACACCCTCCATCCTGTGGCCACACCCTCCATCCTCTGGACATACCCTCCATCCTCTGGACACACCCTCCGTCCTGTGGACACACCCTCCGTCCTCAGGACACACCCTCCGTCCTCTGGACACACCCTCGGTCCTCAGGACACACCCTCCATCCTCTGGACACACCCTCCATCCTCTGGACACACCCTCCTTCTGCCTATCCACCTCCCACTCACCCTAAGCTCCATCCCTAAGCTGGACTGATAGTTCTACCCCATTCTGCCCTTATGGGTATGCTGTTTCACTTTAGGAAACAAGGGTTTCCTTTACCTTGCTCTCTTCTTAACTAATATATGAAACTTATTACTTAATTATAAGTGTTCACTTCCGTTGTATGAATGCGCGCGTTTTCGGGCTCAGTAATCAATAACAGCATTTACTGAGCTCCGTCTGGATTCACTTTGTCTCCCACACAGCACTGACAGGTTATTTGTACTTTCGCTATGATTCTAACAGGAGAAGCAAGCGGCCCGTGCAGACTTGAGCTGCAGTCCCCTTTCCTAACTCAACCGCCGTTGGCCAATCCATCATTCTTTCACATCCATACAATCTGTTGCTTTCTCTCTCTCTCTCTCTCTCTCTCTCTCTCTCTCTCTCTCTCTCTCTGTGTGTGTGTGTGTGTGTGTGTGTGCAATATTTTTCTTAGGAAATAACTTTTTCTTTCTTGTTGAGAGCTTAACACATGTGTCCAGGGAAATATGACCACACCCAACTCTCATTTCCCCCTCCAACTCCCCCCACATCTCCTCAACATATTCTATTTCTAACTTTGCCTTCTTCTGATAACCCACTGTCCACTTCTTGCTGTCCAATATGTGCATGGATGTCACCCTGAAAGAAAGATAATTCTCCCTCCCCCGGTAGCTATTACCAATAGCAGGTCAGTAAGGGGTGGGTCCTTGAGGTCATTTATTCAATTGATGCCAGGATTTTGTCTGATTGGTTGGCTGTGAATTCATGAGTGCAATGGCTATATCACATGCATGTGTCACATTTCACTGTGCCCTTCACCCTCTTTCCCCTCTTACACTCATAGAACATGTCTGCCAACGCTGTACGGGGGCTCCGTGCTACCTGGTTAGTTGCTGGGTATGGATAAGAAGTGGTTATTAGGGCTGGAGAGATGGATCAGCGGTTAAGAGCAACAGCTGCTCTTTCAGAGGTCCTGAGTTCAACCAGATGGTGGCTCACAACCATCTGTAATGAGAGCCGATGCCCTCTTCTGGTGTGTCTGAAGACAGCTACAGTGTACTCGTATACATAAAATAAATAAATTTATATAAATAAAAAAAGAAGTGGTTATTATAGAGCTATATGAACTGACTAGGAGATGGAGAGATACCTCAGTGATTAAAAGCACCGGATGATCTTCCAGAGGTGTTAGGTTCAATTCTAGGCACCCACACAGTGACTCACAACCATCTGACACCCTCTTCTGGTCTGCATACGCGCCCAGCACACACACAGTACACAGACATACGTGTATGCAGGCAAATCACCTAAACACAGAAATTAAAATATATTTTCAAATACTGACTGAATTTGTTGTGGTACCATGTACCGAACTGAAGTGATCATATTGACAGTTAATTATGAATTATTTCATGTGTTCTAGCTGAGGCACAATTTTTAACTCGCCCCGGAAGAATTTTTAAAGTGTGTCGTGTTTATCTAGTAGATATGCATGTCATGGTGAGCACATGGAGGTCATAGCCTGACTTCTGTGAGTCAGTTCTCTCTTCCCGTGAGCATCCCAGGGGACAAACTTGGGGTCTCGCTTGACAGCAAGCACCTTTCCTTGCTGTGCTAGCTCACTGGTCTCCCAGAATTTTGTGGTCATAAATAATGTTTGGCCTTGTGTGCAATGCTAAGAAATCCCATGTGCTCTGAGATGTTTCCTTTTGCCCTGAATGACACTGGATCGCCACTCATCCAGACAAACAAATTGGCCTCCCTGGCTGTTTCTTCTCAGGGAAGAAGAGGAGAAAGCAAGATAAAACGACTGACTTGGGGTTAAGAATGCATTTTCAAGGCCTAGAAGGGTGGCTTAGTGGTTAAGATCCCTGGCTGCTCTTGAAGAGGACCTGGGTTCAGTTTCCAGCCCCCGGTCTCCTTACAATAGCCTATAGCTCCAGTTCCAAGGGATCTGGTGCCCTCTTCTGGGCTGTGTGGGTACTGCATGCACATACAGCCCCCACCCCCACCCCCGCACCCCAAAACCCCGCTTGTATCCATTAAATAATACCAGATCTTTTAAAAATATATGGGGTTGGGGATTTAGCTCAGTGGTAGAGCACTTGCCTAGCAAGCGCAAGGCCCTGGGTTCGGTCCCCAGCTCTGGAAAAAAAAAATATATATATATATATATAAAAGTATGTTTTCAAAAACAAACCACGTGCTGTTTCATCTTCTAATTGTCTGTTGACTTTTACACAGCTGCCTCTATGCTGTTTCCAGACTCTAACTTACTGGGTATACGCCAGCTTCTTAATCGGCATTCGTAGATCTGCATGAGTCTTTCTATTAACACTTCCCTCTTGATTACTAATTAACTGAAGATCTTCAGAGCCACAGGTATGTGTGAAGCTCCGACGGCATGGCTCATGTCAGAGCAGATACATGCCTCATGATTTCCGTCCAGAATTACTTTTCCTAGCACCCTGATATTGTCACATGCTTAAAAGGATCAATTGCCCTAACTGCTTGGAATGCATCGTATTTGGGGAAATCCTGAAGTAGACAAAATACCTTGGAGGCAACTTGTAAAAGCCAAATGAGTGCGACTCTGACACAAACTGTACATATTGCCCAAAGTTTGTTGATCACGTCCTTTTCAGAGACTGCAAGGAGAAAAGAAAATCAGAGATGTAGCAAAGTGTGGGGCCAGAATTAAATTAGCGTGGCTAGTAGAAGCTTGTGCCCTGGGTGTGCCCCACTGGCTTCTGTCTGCCCTGGTCCATCCACCGAAAGCAGCTCACGTGTTTGGGTAGCTTGGAAGAAGTCTGACACCCAAAATGTGGGCTTCCGGTGGGCAACGCGGAAGTTTCATAGCTTCGGCTGAGTAAAGCTGAGGGTGAGAGAGAGGCAAGAGCCACTTTTGCTCGGCTTGCACATGCATTACCCACACACTTCACCCAGGCTAGGACTGGAATATCAAAACTCCATCTGCACAATGCCCGAAAGGGCTGGCTGCTACAGTAGAAATTTTCCATGACTTGCAAAAACAAAAGAGGCGAACAGAGGTCAGAATGCGTCGCCTTTCAATTCCAGAGGCTGGTTTTAAAGTGCTAAAAAAAAAAAAAAAATCATTTTTTTCATATCATAAAACTTGGAATAGGCAGGTACCCCTACAGGTCACACGCAGTTAGCAATATTTCTTAAGCAAATGCTCGATGAGATGTGGGGAGAAAGGGCTGTAAGAGGTAACATGGAGGACTATCTTCCTCAGTGCATTCACTCTGACTGGATTCTACTTTTCTCACTTTGTTCAGACTGCTTGGGGATGGAGCTCCGTAGCATTGCAAAGGTGATCAGCTACGTAGGAGGCTGAGAGCAAACAGGCTGGCCCGAAGGAGGAAGGCCCACCCAAGAGCAAAGACTGCTAAGAGACCAACCGCAGGGAGCCCTGGATAAATGGCGACGAGCCAGATAGACTATGCTGAACAGTGTCCTTTCCTAACCCAATAATCGCGACAATCCTCTGCAGAAGGGGTCTTACAGTCACTGTACCTTGGAGGAAAGTGAGATTTCAACTTAAGCAAGTTGAAGAAAGTAAAGGGCTGTCAGGTAGAGAAACTAGACCTGGTACCCTAAGATGGCCGACTCCATAGCCATTTCCGGCATCCGCACGACTTGGGAACAAAAGAACTGCTTAATGAACCTCAGGCCTGTTGGTTATCGCAGGAAAAGTACTGGTGTCATGAGACAGATGGCGACTGGTGGGTGATGCGATAAGAGGGGAAGACGGAACAAACAGAATGGAATGCTCTGTGTAGTTTGGCACTGGATGTCAGGGAGGAGGGAGGGAAGTGGGGCTGGGGACTGTGCTGTCAGGATAGAACTCTGCAAATATCTGGATGCTTCTAGATGAGCATGGAACGGGAGCAGTGACTGATCGTGAAGTCCTTAGCGGGTGAAAGGAGGTGATGGTGCAAGCTTTTTTCTCTGTATGTATTTCTTTGGTGAAGCAGAAAAGTGAGGTTAGAGTCTAGAGTAAAGTGACAAGATGGTGACCGCTCCTAGAATATCAGTGGAGTCTTGGGCCAGTACCCAGTTAGACAAGGCTGAAAGGAAACAGGCAAAGCCAGCCTGTGCATATCCTCCATCCTGAGTGTACTTTTCCTTGAAGACCTGGGGGACATCTCTACACTGTCACTGTTTTGTCCTTGGCTTTCCCAGACACGTCTCTTGGTGGACACGTTTGCTCTGCTACACGGTGGCGGTGTTGACAGAACACAGACTTCCATTTTTATCTCCTGCTCTCCTTTTGTCCTTACAGGGAGCCAGTTTTCTCTCAAGAAATGGTACTAATCTCGTTTAGCCTTCTGTCATCTGGCCATGTCAACAGAAAACAGAAGTCTGCCACGTGGGCCACGCATCAGTGAGATGTGTCTGTGTGGTGCTTTCCTTGTGTCTTAGTTTTGCACAGTTTGCGCTTCTAAGTATTCCTGTAGCTCTCTACACTTCCCTCAAAATTCCATCAGGTATTTTCCCATACAGTGATGTGGCTGTTTCTATGGGCCTGCTGGGCATCGTTCGAAAGAGAAGAAAGTGTAGTTTCTCCACCCCAGGGTTACTTTTATGTATTTGTTGTTCTTGTTTTGTTTCGTTTGGAGGTTTTGTTTCTCATACAGGGTATAGAACCCAGGAGCTCGACTATGATAGGCAAGCCTCTACCACTGAGCTCTATCTTAAACGGGGATTGGGGGTGAGAGACTTAACTAGAGCCTGAATGAAGGCTTTCATGACAAAAGCACAAACAAAGCTAATATTTTAAATGTCAGTGCAAAACATTAGCCAGTAAGCGAGCAGAAAATAATATAAAATAAGAAAGCGCTGGGCTCTTTATGGGGATTAAGATACAGACACGACTGGGTTGATCAGAAGTCTCCTGCTGATTTAGCTTGGGAAGACGAAAGGCTCATTTTCTCTCACGGTTCTGGTGAGCTCAGGGCAGGACTGGCTCTGTTGCTTTAGTCTTGGGGTAGGACAATATAACAGGATAGAAGCCCAAGGTGAGAAGACACCACTCACCTGCTAACTGGAAAGGAAATGGAAAAACAAGCAAGAGATTGGAGTCTCGGCGTCCGTGGTGAAGCCCCAATCACCTAAAACCTCCCACTAAGCCACCCCTTTTAAAGGTCCCACCACCTCCTAATTGCTCTAGGGGTTACACTGGCTCTTGGGGCACATTCGAGATCCACACTCTGACGATCATCTTCATGGATGAAGAAAGCTGGGGTTGTGTCTCTAAGAAGAGTAGATCTAGATAAACTGAGAGGAAAAAAAAATTCAGATTGGGGAATCAGAAGCACAGAGAAAAAAACTAACTAGTGCCTTGTAAAGTGTGTGTGTGTGTGTGTGTGTGTGTGTGTGTGTGTGTGTGTGTGTGTTTGGGGGTGGGGTTATGACAGAAACCTAAGAAAGTAAGTTTGATAATTCATGGAGCCCAAGAGTAAAGCCACATTCAAACCAGTCTGTAATAGCCCTGTTAGGAGTTTGGGAGATTCAAGATTTAAAATGATTTCTTGATTATTCTTTGTTTATAAAGCAGAACTAGGTTAAAGAATCAGGTTTAAAAGTATTGTACCTTGGAGATGGAGAGATGGCTTTGAAGTCAAGGGCAGATCATTCATTGCTCTTCCAGAGGCCCAGTCTGGCTCCCAGAGTCCACAGTGGATGGCTCACTGCCACCTGTAACACCAGTTTAAGGGAACATAATATCCTTTTCTAGCCTTTACAGCAAACACACACACACACACACACACACACACACACACACACACACACACAGGCACAGAGGAAAGAGAGAGAGAGAGAGAGAGAGAGAGAGAGAGAGAACAGAGAGATTACATGCACACAGACATACACACATGCACATAATGAATAATAAAGTTAAGTTTTCACATTTATTGCAAGGGTTATGGGCTGACTGATTGCATCCTCTTAAAATTCATAGCTTGAAATTCTAGCCAGGGGTGAAATAATGGGGGTGGGGTCCCAGACTAGATTAGAGCCCTTAGAAGAGAAGTACCAGAGTCTACGACACTCCGCCCACACAAAGAGGCGGCCATGGGAACATGCGCTGCAGTGGTGGTCACCTACGGAAGAAGCCTGTGAATGGAACCTCTTTCGTTACTACTCTGATCATGGGCTTCCAGCCTGCAGGGCTATGTGAACTGAATGTCTGCCCTGTGTGTCACCCAGTGTCTCATCTGTTACAGAAGCCCAAATAGTAAAAGTTAGTAAGTCCTTCCTGCCAGGTTAAGAACCGCTGGCATACATTATTGCCTATTACAGAGACATTTATATGTATGTATTTAGTATGCATAGCAGCCTGGGAGTTCAAGTTACGACCATGTAACAGCATGCCTTGGAGTGGATTCCAAATGACTCCTGTCATGTGAACTTGCCCATGTGTTAGATTTTTGCCTCATCTGAAAAATGGGACACCAATAGTGCTTATCTGGAGTTGTGTGTGTGTGTGTGTGTGTGTGTGTGTGTGTGTGTGTGTGTGTGTGTACGCATGCATGAATGCACATGTGTGTATGTGCATGCATGTGTGTGTGTTTATAAAACTACAAACATAAAGAACATCTCAAAACACCCAGTTAATGTTATATATTTTATTAGTTTTTTTCAATGTTTATTTAGAGAGAAACTGCTTTTTTTTTTTTTAAAGCAAATTTAACTATATAAGGATAGGTAGCATAATTACTAAGAGGGGAAAATGAAAGGCTGGAATTTGTAGTGGAAGGTAGAGAATGATTAATGATCAATAAAAATAAATAAAAATGTAGAAAGTACTGTGGGTGGTAGGGGGGGAAATGAACTTCTGTCATGTTCGGAATTGGAAGAGCTTTGAAACTGTGCACAGTATTGTATGCCTTTAATTTCATCACTTGCATCATACGTGAGGCCAGATTTCTGTGAGTTCAAAGCCAGCCTGGTCTACATGGCAAGTTCCAGAATAGCCAGGGCTACATAGAGAGACATCCTATAAAATCAGAACAAAACAATTAGAGTAGTTTGGGAATTGGGGAGGCTATTTAAAAACAAGTACCTACCACAAAAGCAACAAGGAACTAAGGTCCTCCAGTCACATTTGAAGGCTCTGTATTTACCAGGACTTCATCTTGCTGAGACCTCCACAGACATTTACACAACCACCCCAGCACCTCTCATCCCAAACTCATTCGGGAAGAGGCTTCAGATCTGTGTTGTGAGAAGTCTTGGGTGGAAGGAAGCCACACGAGAGACTTCTAAACATGTAAGAAGGTCTGAGGCTTCTATGTGAAGAACGCGCCTTCAGGTGGGACCAAGTGCTCTTTTCCGACACAGGTCCCAGGGCCCCAGTGATCAACAGGCAGTGTGCTACAGAGTCAAACACTGTGGCTAATCCGGCATTTAGTTGATTTTCCGATAGTCGAGTATGTTATCGGGACTAGGGTTCTAGAACTTTCAACTGCGTTATAGAGTTGTCCTTTACCTTTTGTGTTCTGTTTTTGCTTCTTACATTTGGACTGGGATCAGAGGTGTAAATTTTCTATCCTCTTGCTTCCCTGGGCCCTCTGTGAGTTTGCAGGGGACTTCTTTGTCTCCTTAACTGTTTCAGGGCAGGCACAAGACTCCGGTTACTGTTTTTACAAACTCAGTTTCATCTTTCACTTCTACTCCTCGTATCTATGTACACAAAGCTGAGATGCTGTAGACAACATATGGATTGAGGAGCAATGACTGTGGTTGAAAAGGGACTGCACTGGTTTACTGTTCGTTCTCTGCTGTGTGGAGATGCCCTTGTTTCTTGTCTCCTGTTTCACTGCATTTAATTGACTTGGATGTTTTGAGTCCTTCCTCATTTTCTCTTGTGTATATCCTTCAGAGGCTTTCCTTATGCTTACTGTGAACATTTCATCCAGCATCCTACAGTAATAGCAGTTACATTTCCTAACTTTACTTCTACTATGTATGAAAACTCTATGATCTCTTTTTGTGTTGCTGAATTGAACCCAGGAGCTAGGAGGAACAGATGTACACACTGGCTTTTCTGTTATGAAAGGAAAGCACACTTTTGCACACATACACACACACACACACAGAGAGAGAGAGAGAGAGAGAGAGAGAGAGAGAGAGAGAGAGTTGTAAAGCATCTATCCTTCTACCCCGATGAGCTGTAGATCGGCAAGTTTTGCTGCTCAAAACCCAAACTTGAAGGCTAAACACAGATACTGACAGGAAAAATTGGGTCTCAATAAAACTTAGACAAGAGCTAGAAGAGGTCACCTAAATCTGGTCTGGAAATTTACTCAGCCCATAATGCCTCTCCCCTTCCATTACCTGGAGGAGTGAGTGATCTGTCCTTGTGACCAAGGAATCAGACTGCAGGAAAAAGCTCAAAAGCTTAGAAGAAGCTGAATCAGCCTGCCTGAAATCCCAGGCAAAAGAAGGTAGCTTACCACCTGCAGGGACAATCTAGGAAAAGGATAGGGATTCCAGGCTTGGGACCACACAGTATCCCGATGCCTTCACCTCTGCTCTGTGCCGAAGAGATCTGCTGGAATCCAGACTGGAGGCATGCAGATTGTATGTAGTACAGAGTGTCAGATCAGAGTTGCAGGGGCTGTTGGGGTAAAAGCAGAAGTGTGGAGAGTCTCTGCTGTGGCAGGGAATACTTATGCAGATCCTAAGAAGATCATGAAGGAACTTGGAGCCGTATCCTGAAAACGCAATGCCCAGCATGCAGACCTAGAACATGACACCAAACATGCAGACCTAGAACATGACACCAAACAGGCAGACCTAGAACATGACACCAAACACGCAGACCTAGAACATGACACCCAACAGGCAGACCTAGAACATGACACCAAACAGGCAGACCTAGAACATGACACCAAACAGGCAGACCTAGAACATGACACCAAACAGGCAGACCTAGAACATGACACCGAACAGGCAGACCTAGAACATGACACCAAACAGGCAGACCTAGAACATGACACCAAACAGGCAGACCTAGAACATGACACCAAACAGGCAGACCTAGAACATGACACCAAACAGGCAGACCTAGAACATGACACCAAACAGGCAGACCTAGAGCACAGCACCAAACACATGAGAACACAACACCCTTTGCTTTGTTTTATTACTCGTGTTTTAATGCTTTTTAAATCTTGAATTTTATGTTTCAATTTATTTCTAATCGCATGTGTCTTTTGAAATTCAAGAAAGTTACATTCCACTAGGATCTACAGTTTTTTCTTTAAAATATCAGTTGATTATGTTAAAACATTTCCTCTTAGATGGGGCTCTTACTGTCTGTCTTTACTCAAGCACAATATTCGATATTTTCCATACCACCTCTCATACCTTGAACCCATACACTTTCCTATTGACTTTTGCTCTGTCTTCTCTTACCACCATAACCTCTCGTCTTAAATATTAATATCACTAGCTCCCCAAATGAACAAACAAAGCATGAATACATTCTCCCCAACCAGGACCCCATAACCCGTGTCTGCAAGCCTTAAAAGAGACTGCAGTGGAAGAATACTGTGTATACCAAAGCATATCCTTTTGAAGCTCTTTCACCTCTCTTTTCTCAAACATAATATGCAGCTGATATGGGGACTTCTGGAAAAATCATTGGGGTTGTCACTGCCATGGGCTCCCTCCCCAGCACAAACCCAAGTAAAGATAATCAACCAGGAGAATTTCTACAAAGAATCTAACAATGGGCAGACACAGTGGGTGAAGGGGGGCACTGTACTCCAACAGGCACATAACACACAAGGGCATTGAGAAAATGTCAGACAGCATTTCACTACCCCACAAGCTGACAACCTGTCAGTACTGTGATGGCGTAGTTGGGGTCCCAGGAAAGGCCCTCAGAATCTTACTCTTTAAAATGACCAATGATTACATAAAAGGCAGAAACAAAGAATCAGTAACTTGTAGGGATTTTTTACTAAGGCAATGAAGAAATGGAAAAAAAAAACAACCAAATGGAAAGTCTAGAAATGGAAGAATTAATTGATGGGGAGAAAAACCAGCAAGAAGTGGTCCTATCAGGGGACAGGACCAAGTACAAGAGCTAGTCTCAGGGAGGTGGCCGAGGTTCACGCAAATAAGAAGCACAAACATGTGAAAAGGAAAGAAAGTCTAGGGAACATTATCCAAACTTTCAAGAAGTCTGGGATGTATTAAAAAGAACAAACCTAAAATTCCAAGGAATTGGAGGGGATGATGAAATTAAACAGTTTAAACAATCTATCTATCCAGTGAGATTGTGGCTGAACTTTGTCCAAACCTAGAGTGAGAAACAGACATCCAAATAACAAGAAGCATTTAGAACTCCAAATGAGGGCCATCGGAGAACCTCTCTACAATATTTTCATAGTCAAGGTATCAAAGAGCAAAATAAAAGAAATCCCCCAAATAAAAAAAATAAATGAACAGGAAAACAAACAAACAAAAGACAAAATCAACACTCAAAGCTCTAGGGAAAATGCTGACTTAAATATAAAGGCAGTAACTTCAAAGTATCAAGTGTATCCTCAGATTAAAACACTGTATACATTTCAAGCCCTAAAAGTAAAGTATTGTCAACCCAACAAACTTATCTAATGAACCAATGAAGATATAATATTTCATAGCAAGCACAAGAGAGCATTGCAGAAAATTCTGACAGGAATACTATATACTGAGGAAAAAGGAAGAGGGTTTCACCTACAAGGACACAGGAAAGAAGACATTTTGTGATAGGAGCCAATGAATAGAGGGAAACCTGGAAAGGAATTGATTATGTTCAATACAGCAAATCAGCAAATGCCTAACATCAGCAGAAAAGGAAGAAAAGAATTAACAATCAACCAGGCAGAAGAAGCTTGAATGCCAATGGCCTTCACTCACCAATTAAAAGGTCCGGCCTGGTTGGTTTAAATGCAATGTCCACTATGGAGTAGCAGAATCCATGTACTATAAAAGTAGAAAGGGGACTATAGAAGGTGAGCGTGGTGATGGGGGATGGGCATGAGAAGGTGGGGGATGGGAGTAGAGGGAAAGATTAACCAAAATTAAAGGTGTGTTAAAAAGTCATTGTGGTGATTTGTATGAGGATGGCTCTGATAGGTTCATATATTTGAATACTTGGTCACCATTTGGTGAAACTGTTTAGAAAGGACCAGGAGGTGTGGTCTTGCTGGAAAGGGTGTGTATGTGTCCTTGGGGATGAGCTTTGAGGTTTCCAGAGCCATTCCCTGCTCTTTGCTTTGTGTTTGCTGATGAAGATGTGTAGCTCTCAGCTACTGTTCCAGCGCCATACCTGCCTGCTTCGCACCACATTCCCCTCTAGGATGATCATGAAATCCAGTCATTTGAAACTATAAATCCCAGATAAACGTTTTCTTCTGTAAGTTGCTTTGATCATGATATCTTATCATAGCAATAGAAAGGTAGCTAAGGTAGTCATATGTAGCTGGGCATGGTGGTGCACACTTTTAATCCCAACTAGGGAGGCAGAAGCAGGCAGATCTCTATGAGTTCTAGGTGAGCCAAGGTTACATAGTGAGAACCTGTCTCAAAACAAACAGGCAAACGAACGGTTAATTAATGTAGCTCCTAATATATATATATATATATATATATATATATATATTAGATATATGTATGTATGATAGATTTTACACATATATGTAAACTTCTCTGTGAATATAGTGTAATATATAGAAAGGAGAACAAGAAAAGATAATATTTGGATAAAGAGAAAAGACAGAACACAGGTATAGGACACATGGGTCCTGAGAAGAGGATATAAAGATAATTGTTTTACTAGATTTAATTCTGTCATGGATTTTCTTGTGTGTGTGTGTGTGTGTGTGTGTGTGTGTGTGTGTGTGTGTACACAAATTTTTATTAAAAATTAATTGATAGTGAAAGTGTTAAATTCAGTGTAAACCCTAGAGCTTTAGAATGGATGTTTTAACTATGTAGAAGTTTATTGAGATGTATATACCTGAGGTCTGGGAAAGTGCTTGTTTGAATTGCTGTTACTATAGCTGTGTGCTGGGTTTTATTTTGTTTTTGAAAGTTTTTTTTTTATATCAAAGTGATTTTTATTTAAAAAATAAAGAAAGACAAAGGGTTGTTTAAGAGTCATATGGAAACCTACTCTTTTGTAAACCAATTAAAACATATAACTAAAGAAAAGAGTTTGAATGAAGGTGCCCCACATGGGTGAATAATACTGACCCCAGAAGCCATCGATTTAAAAATCAAGACTAGTGTTAGGTATGAGTTACCACCTTATGAGCTGTTGATAAAGGAACCCTCAGAGGGTCCACTATATCATCTAGGCTACTGCCTTTGCCCTTGGTTATCTAGAATAATTAGGTGGTAAGACCCTATTGATGAAGATGTCACATGTTCATCAGGGACTAGAGAAATCAAACTGGAGCTGAGTTAGAAGTTTCCTCCCTATGGACTATCTCATGGTGCAGGAAACTACTGTGCAGGTGATTATAGAAAAACACTTAAAAATAGCTGTGATCTGTGCAAACTATAACACCAACTTTCTAGGCAAGCTGTGCCTACTGGTGCAATGGTGGTAGTACCGTTGTAGAGACACCAACTGCTTTTAGCTGGAGTTTGAGGCCTTCTCGATGAGAGGGAACCCACGCCTAGCAAAAAACCTGTTCAAAAAACCATGGCTTATGATGTTATAAAAGCCAAGGAAGACCAATTTCTATTTACTGCTAAATATATATGGTGTCAAACCACCTTATAAATGGTTATGTTCATGCTCATTGGTTACTTCTAATATTGGCCTTGGTCGGAGAAGAGTATCCGTGTAGTGGGTCTGATTAATGCTGACTCATAACTGTCCAAATTTACAGAACAAGAGACTGTTGAGTGCTTGGCCTCCTCTGAGACTCAGAGAGACATCATAACAGAGCTAGGGGTACTCAGTGGAGCTGTAGAAATACTATGAAACCCTGTCTTCTGGATGGGGCATAGCCATTGCAAACAAGAACTCATAGTAGCTGAGTTTATATGCACGACATGGGGCCTTGATTGTGGCCAGAGAAGGAGCTCATGAGTTGCCTCCTATCCCTCCTTGAGAAGCTGTAGGCAGTTAATGATTGCTGAGGACTGGAAGTCAGCATCTCATAAGGAGGTAACCCATACTTAACGCTATGGTCTTGATTTTCAAGATGGCTTCTGGGGTCAGTAATATTCACCCGTGTGGGGTACCTTCATTTCAAACTCTTTTTTCTTTAGTTACATGTTTTAATTGGCTTACAAAAGAGGAGGTTTCATATGACTTTCAAACAACCCTTTTCCTCCTTCCTTCACATTACTTTTCAATAAAAATCACTTTGTTATGAAGAACGTTCAAATCAATGAAACAATTATGTAGTCATTGGTAAATCACCCATGCTCCAGTAAGCAATACCCAACTTCTGTTTGTGCAAAGAAAAAACTCTATTTAAATCCTAGGGTCACAAGAAAAACAAAACAGAATATAAGATATGACAGGAGGCAGCCTCTGGGGAAAGGAAAAGAATTTAACGGGAGTGGAAGAAAGATAAGGGACGGTGAAAGTGAACAAAACACGTTACACCCATGTGTCAAAGAATGGCAACCTTTAAAAAAATAGAAGAAAACCATAAATACAATATCAAACTAATCTATTCTCTATGAGAAACCCATGTGGCTAGGAAAAAATATCAAAAACAAATTGAGTCAAAGCCTAGAAATCAAACCACTGAGCCACTGAGACAGCAAATTTGCTCTATCTGAGATCTGGTGTGGACTTCAAGGAAAAACTTGTCAGAGGAAATAGTGGCTGCTACTTATTATTGATGGTAATAATTAAATAAGTTTACACATGCACATATGTATATGATGTATATATATGTGTGTATGTGTATCTGATGTATGTATATGAAGTATACGTGTATGTGTATGTATATGTGTATGTATAGTGTGTATATATATATGTGTGTGTGTGTATATGTATATGTACACACTGAATATTATGGCACCCAGTTTCACAAAAACTGACAGACATAAAGACCACAAAGGTCCTGATACAGTATACTTGGAAGTCTTCCATTACTCGATATAGTATTAGTGGGACATTTCAGTAACTCACTTCAGTATTCAGTTAATCTTCCAAACCAAAAATCAGCCAAGAAACTTGAGAGTTGAATTAGCAGGCAGGTTCGCTTTATATAATAGTTATCTGCAAAAACAATTCCACCCAACAGGGATACACATTCTTCCTAGAAGCATATGGAATCCATCCCTAAAATTTATCACAGGCTGCAAAACAAGACACACGAGAAACAAATTGAAACCTATTTCCTGCATCTTATTAGATCGTTGTGGAGTAAATCTAGAAGTCAATCCCAAGGGATGGAAAGACATGCTTGGAGCCTGGGCAATACTCTCTTGGATGAACAGTGAGTCGTTGGAGGAAACCAGGGATAAAATATTAAAATTCCTAAGTGAAAATTTTACCACTGGAGACATTGAGAATATCTGAGATGCAACCATGGCAACCCCGAGAGGAAAAGTACAGCGCATAGAGGAAAACTAAGAGGGTTTCTTTAAAGGTCTGAAAGGAGGCAAGAGGGCACTCTCCTTTTGCTGATATCCAGTATAGCTGGAGGTCTCAGCGAGAGTGGTTGGGACGAGAAAAAGATAGAAAGAGATAAAGCTAGGAAAGAAAGAAGCTTAAACCTCCTCTATCTGTAGACTTCATGATTCTATACCTCAAGACCTCATGGGCTCCCCCCCAAAAAAACACTTTTAATAAGGTTTCAGGATGTAAAATCAAGCTACAAAAATCCAGAAGCATCATATACATCAACAATGACGATGTTACAAAAGAAATCAGGAAAAACATAGCCACCCATAGCAGCTTACAAAACATCTAGGAAAGCAAAGGGTATGAAAGACCTCTAGAATGGAAATTTTACACACTGAGAAAAGGTAGTGATGAAACTCTAGACAGAAGAAAGCCCTTCTGTACTCCTAAATCAGCAGAAGTAACACTGCAAAGGTGACTTTGCTACCAAAGGGCATCTCTGAAAACATGCAATGCAGTCCCCATCTTGTCCTGAGATCTCATCGGTGCAGCTCCCTATTCCGGGTAGAAGACACTATCTTACAGCCGACACCCTGCCCTCTGGCTCTTACGGTTTTTCTAACTCCCCCCACGCCCAATCAGTGTTGTTCCCTGAACCTTAGATTGTAAGCATTGTGTTGTAGATGTGTTGATCCTGGCTGATAATCCCTTGGTTGTTTTCTGATTTTTGAACAGTTGTAGATTCCTGTTATTGTCTCCATCTGCTGCAAAGGAAAGGTTATTTGATGAGGAAATAAGGAATGAGAGCTACACTTATTGTGGCTACAAGGGTATTAACAGCACAAGGACTATGTTGGTTTAGGAATGTAGCATTGGTCCTTTCTACTCTTGGATTCCTGACTTCACCAGCCATAGGAAGTTGACTAGGTTTACAACAGAATCAGGCTATTTCTTTCCTGTTGAGCAGGCCCAAAGTCCAATTAGACAGTTGTTCATTTCCCCCAACATATAAGTGCCACTTTTGGACCCTTAGGGTCATCTTGTTATACCTAAGGTTGTATTTGTTATACTTCGACAGCTTTACAGTCCAATTCCAAGAATGTAACTTTTCTCAAGAAGCTACTAAGTGCAAGTAATAATTCCACCATCGTCTACCAGGCTCAGGGCTCTGCAATAGTTACCCTAGCACATAATCTCTCTCTCTCTCTCTCTCTCTCTCTCTCTCTCTCTCTCTCTCTCTCTCTCTCTCTCTGTGTGTGTGTGTGTGTGTGTGTGTGTGTGTATGTATCTGTCTAAGCCAGTACTTCTACACTGAGCTAAATTCTTAATGTAGCACACAGAATTTGGACCCTGAATAAAAGCAGCTGATTTCTAAGACTGAAGGAGAGACCCCTAGTATGTTTTAAGAGTCTTCTCTTTGAAACCCTTCTGAGGACTAACAAGATAACCCAATCAGTAAAGATACTACTAGCCACCAAGCCTGATGAACTGAGATCAAGCCCTGGTTGCAGGGATTAAAGAAATGTCTCATCACCAGCTTCTATCCCACCATCTTCTATTTCTCCTTTCCCTTTCTCCCTCTCTCCCTTTCCTTTCTTCCTTCTCTCCTCCCTCTCTCTTTGAGAAGTAGCTGGCCAATACTTAACATACTGTAAAACGGTCCCCTCCTTCAGAGTTTCAGAACCTGTGCTCAGCTCCCAGCTCCCTGACAGACAACCTGGGCACAGCATTAGGGACTCTTACCTAGGCTTGCTCTGAGACCTGGGAGAGCTCTTTACAGGTCTCCATTCCAGGATGGCTTCTGTTCGCCCCTAGAATAGGAGACCATCAATATTGTTTCATGTCACTCTTGACACCTGTAGTTGTACCTAGAACCACTAAGAGTGTAACTCACAGTTGTTGACTTCGTAGGATTTCTTGTGCATCGGGAGAAAGATGCTATCTAATTTGTAACTATGAGGAAAAGAGTACATAGTTGAGCATTCTATTATAGACAGTGTAGTAGGAAGCTGACTAGAAATGATGAGGAAAATTATGGAAAAAAAATCAACCAACTATACATTTGGAAGGGGCCTCGTTGATAAAGTCAAATCCTTTTGTTTTTCCCCAACAAGACAGCTGCTCAGGGGTATGAGACCAAACTGGTCAAGGCAGAGGAATTATTGACCCCAGTGAGATGGAAGGACAAATCAAAAAGGAGTTAAGCCTTGAGAGGGTTGGTTCAATTGTTCAGGAAGAAAAAGCTACTTGAAACACTGCACGAGTTAGTCTGGAGGCTTCTTCTGATCTAAAAGTAGATCCTCCATGTGACTCATCTGTGCGTGCCTCTCCCAGGCTCTTGCCTGAAGGACCCCCAAGTCAGCAAAGCACAGAGATACTTCCACATCAATGTTTAATACGGCGCCATTCACAAGAGCTAAATTGTACAACCAGCTCATGTGTCCGAAGGTAGAGGAGTAGATGAGAAAAAAAGCACATGCACAAAGGAATTTTTTTCAGCCATCAGAAAGAATAAAGTTTTGTTATGATCATGTCCCAGGAACAAGGATTTAGCTCGTCCCAAATTCCATATTTCAACATAGTTCTAGTTGCATGACTTTGTCCAATAGCAGAAGAAAGGAAATCATGAATCAAACCCTTTGAGAAAATGTTGATAAGCAAATCAGATTACGACAAGGCAGAAAAATCTATGCATTAGCCTTGGATAACATTCTTTGAAAATCCAAATATTCTGAAAGCCCAAACCCACATAACTGTGAGCTGTGAGATGAAAACAATCTGTATGCTTCCAACATATAATGGCATGAAGTAACATTCTTATTTCAAAAGGGAAGAATCATGCATCACTAGGTACAATCTGTCTGATCAAAGCAAAACCAAAGCCAGATGTTGAATTCTGTTCCTCCCATGCCCAACATCTGGGCCCATTGTGTAATCTTGACTCCAAAGGGAGCCCACCCCCACTGCCACCTGAGCACACAGGGCTCTTCCCTTTGGCTTAGGCTCCATTCTCCACATGCAGCTCTCCTTGACAGAAATTGTATGGCCCTGACATCTCTAATGTCCTGGAGGCTCCACTGCAACCAAGACTTCCCGTTAACCAGTGCCCTCTCAGGATGTCTTTATAGGAATCCCAACCATGTACCACTGTCCCTGGCCTCAGCTGTGTTCCATGACCCCCTCAGTTCTGCATCTTTAGCACCACACAACTAGTACCACATGGATGATGCTTACCTTGCCATATTCTGCTCCAGATGTAGCCCAGCCCCCAGAACCATCATCGAATTAGCCCCTTTGTGCTGACACTAAGGTAAAACATTCCTATGGCCCCAAGGAAGCACAGGATTCACTTCAGTAGCACTCATGTCTCTGACAATTACGACTGTTTCTTCAGCCCCAGCACACAGCAATTCTTGGTAAACTCTTCACATGAATAGCCCTCACCCGATATAGAAATGTTCTTATGTAAAGCCCTGCAGGCCAAACCTTAACTGTTCACTGTCTCTTGGAAGTCTTAACCTCTAAGCTCCCACTTAAATATCCCATCAAGCTCTGCTTCCAGCATCCAGTGACTTTTCCAACCGAATATACCAATTGCTTCCACATTCTAATGAGGCAATCCCAGTAGGCTTACACGCCACAGTTGGATTTAATAAATCACAGCTAGAGTCCCAGTTCCTGTATTAGTCAGGGTTCTCTAGTGGAACACAAACAACTGAATGTTTATATCTTAAAAGACGATTTCTTAGCCTGGCCTATACAACATGGTTGGGGTGGTCTAACAATGTCTATCTCATAACAGAGAAGCCAAGAACGTGTCGCTGTTCAGTCTACGGGGGCCATGTGCCTCAGCGATTCCAATTTGACCCAGGAAGCCTGGAAGATTTCTGAAGAGCTGCTGGCCTTCAGGCCATCTGTGAAGGCTGAAGAAGCAGATTCCAATATCAGTGGCAGAATCATCAGGGTCTTCAGCTCGCATTGGGAACACCAAGAATCTGCTTCTAATATCAGAGATTGGATCAGCCGAGGCAGAAACAGAGCGATGGAACTTGCCAGTGGGAGTGGAGGTAAATTGGAAGCAAAGAAACAACAAAACCCTTCTTCTTCATCCATGCCCTTTTATCTGGACCACTACCAGAAGGTGCTGTTTACAGTTAGAGTGGGTCTCCCTACATCCATCAAGACTGCCAAGGCAACCCCCCCCCACACACACACATACGTGCCCACAGGACAAGCCCATGCAGGTGAATCAAAGTTGTTAAGTTGTTAATTGAAGCTGATCCTCACAGTGGTCCACTTCTCTACTTCTCAGGGGACATAGAATGTTTACCTTTTAAGCTCAGCCCAACTGTGTTCACTCCTTCGCCTCCATTTTATTTTCCCGTTAACTTTAAATTTTTTAACAGCAGAAGAGGGACGCTGTCTCAACCAGTGTCCCACATTCTTTGCTCTGTGGTTCAATACGTTTTTGACTCTGTAGCTTTTGGAAGTTTGTTTTCAGATGAGATAAAAATGTAACTGCCTCTCAGTGTTTAGCATGTCAGCGGGATGCCTGTCTCTAGCCAGCAGGATGGTTGCCTTGTGCTGTTTGGGTTTCTAACCGGTCTGGCTGACAGCAAGCCATGCTGTTTAGGCATGAGCAAGGATTTAGATTAACTATCATCTTTAGTCAGACTCTGCCCTGTGGTGGTACCTTCCATCTGTGTTAGCTGATGGTTCAACAGGACTAGGGAAGAAATGAAAATTATTCATCTTCTGCTTATGTGCCTTCTAGCTTCCATGGTGTCTTGAAAAACAGATCTTAATGATGACTCCAGAGACCTACCTCCCAGTGGTCCTCTATATCTAAGCAGTAAAGCTCACACAGCCTTAGTTATGCTTTCCCCCAAAGAACAAAGCAATGATGTCAGTTTAGTCATTTTTTAGAGTATATTACTGCTTAAAATCAGAAACTGGGTAGAAATAAGCCAGTGTGTATGTGTGCATATGTGTATGTATATTTATGTATGTATACATATGATGTGCATTTGTGTCCATGCATCTGTGGGTGGGTGTTCACATATGTGTACACTTGAGATGAAACAACAGAAGTGAATAAAAGCCACCTAGGCAATTCCTGCTATTTCTGGATACCACCCAGTATTCAAAATGCTTTATGAATGGACCAATGATGATGCCAACCTGTGGGGATCATTCTGAAAGATCCTAAAGAGCTTGCCCAGGATTAGCTTAGCATCCTCACATGTGGGAGAGCAGTGAGGAGCTTTGGGCAATGACCAGAGCAGAGACATTTTGGTTCCAGGAAAAAGGCATTTGCTAGTGGCTTTTCTAATCTTGGAGATGAGTTGTCTTGGCCTCAGAGATGTTAATTACAGACAGAAAATGGCCAGGACACTGAAACAGCATGATATATTAGGAAGACCATATGGTTTGGAATTAAGCTGTCCTGAAGACGGTTCCAGCTTCTGAAGCCAGCTAGACATTTCCTTCTGCATCAAATTCTGTTGTTAGTAACACAGCACTCACTACATCTTGCATGGAATTTATAAGGATTAGAGATAATATATGCCAAATGCTGGGCACAGGATAAACACTTTCTAAATGTTATCCATTTGGATCAAGGAGACATGGAAAAGGGACAAAAAAACACAACTCAATTTGCAACACATAGACCCTGAGATTTTGCCAAATTCCACACACAGGGAGACATTTCCTGACCCTTACGTGACTCTGCAGGGAGATTCTTGATACACCACTACATGGGAAGCATTGTCCTTTGTTTGTTATCAAAGGTAGCCAGCACAGCAGGGCGTAGCATTTCCAGAACCTTCTACTTTGCATAGGAATTTGACAATCATGTCAAAGTGAAAAGTCACACTCCCACCAACGGGGTGAAAGTGGAGTCACCACCTACATCAAGGATAAAAGACAGAATCTATCTTTGCCAAACTGTCCCCACACACCGTTTTGTAGAGGTAATTTCCTGAGGAGCTGTGTTCACTTCTGCACTTCTTTGACAACACTGAGATTATTCATCATTGTTTCCAACACTTGTGAGTTCCTAAGGGCCATGGTGACTATGGAAAGATATGTAATGCGTGCCCCTGACCTTCCGTTTTCATGCTCCATGAAATGATGACTCCTAAGAGAGGTGCCTTTAGAAGGGGGACTGAGTTAGAAATGCAGAACAAAGGACTTCAGTTTACAGTTGCACATAACTTTATATGTGATAAAAGCATCAATGGCCTGGGTCAAAGAGAGAGGGACTTAAGGATGATATTGGAAAAGCCCTCCTTTTTGTTGTTTCTTGGATGCCTACACTAATGCCATAGCTAGCATGGTTATAAAAGCAAGATGGTGGCACACAGAGATTCCTGTGAGCTGGAACATCAGAAATCGTCTCAGCCAACTTCCTCCTTTTGTACCTAAAGACAATAGTAAGATAGGAAGGGAAAACGATTGGTCAGATGCCAGGGTAAGAGTGTACACAAGTGCTGCATCTACTTTTGAATCTAATCTCTGTCTACCCTGGTACAAAGCTGACACACACAAATTCGCCCATTAGAATTAGGTCTAAAACCAACAAGCAATGGGGTTTTCACTGGTTCTCCATGAATACGCTAATCACACAGCAAACATGAACATATAAGAGCTGCACTCAATTTTATGGCAAAGATGGGCAGAGTATGGAAAACCGCCTCTACCAATTCAGATAATTGGAGTGAACCTTGTGGGGGAAGAGGAATTACGCTGTGTTGAGTAAATGCTAGCTCACCGTTTACATGGACATTCAGAGATAGATCAAAGTGTTCTCATTCCCAGAGGCTCTGGTCCCATGGGTAGCATCTCCATTAACCTACAGAAGGAGTAGAAGGATCATAGAATATAGTTGTGTTGGTCTATCTGCTTAGAGACTAATGACCTTGAACAAGTAACAGAGTGCTCTGAGCCTTGGTATCGTTATAAGGGTGAGAGTCTAACATCTTCCTCACTGGGCTGTAGAGAGGGTAAAAGAGTTTAATGTGAACAAAGAAGCCCAATCAATGTTTAGAAGTCTATGCAAATGTTAATTGCTGCCACTCTCTTCCCTCTTAGAGACTGTACTTGGCCTTCCTGATAAGGCTTTCAAGAGAAAGGTGAAACCCACCCTCAGGCATCAAGAAAAGCTTCTCTTTCAGGTAAAACACATGAATTATGATGTGAAGTAAAGAATAGAAGCAGGTAACTTTCCAAGGTGATCCATCAGCTTTGAAGTGCTCCTGTTCATCTTGTGTTTCCCACTGTCTTCCCATCCATTTAACCTTTATCTAAACACATCTCCTTGTTGCCAATTTTCTCTCTGCTTTCCCGGTTCATCTGTCTCAAAGAAAAACCTGCAACAGACGTGTAGGCTTGCTTAAATCCTCAGCAGAGACCTCTACCTGGCTATTAAGAAACTCTTCTAGGCCAGGCATAGGGGCACACGCCTTTAATTCCAGCACTCAGGAGGCAGAGGAAGGTGAATCTCTCTGAGTTTGAGGCCAGACTGGTCTACAGAGTGAGTCCAGGACAGATGTGGCCTTGTTCCATAGAGAAACCCTGTTTCAAAAAACAAACAAACAAAACAAAGGAAGGAAGGAAGGAAGGAAGGAAGGAAGGAAGGAAGGAAGGAAGGAAGGGAGGGAGGGAGGGAGGGAGGGAGGGAGGAAGGACAGAAAGAAAGAAAGAAAGAAAGAAAGAAAGAAAGAAAGAAAGAAAGAAAGAAAGAAAGAACTCCTCCTCTAAGAAAACAATGTTATGATGGTCCCATTACATCTGAGCATCTTCTAGCATTAATAGGACTAATAACATCTATATCAGCTGTTCTCAACCTGTAGATCATGACCCCTTTTGGGGACACGTATAAGTTATAATCATAATAGATATTTACATTATGATTCATAACAGAAGCAAAATTACAGTTATGAAGCAGCAATGGAATACTTCATGGTTAGTGTTAACCACAACATGAGGGATTATAGTAAAGGGTTTATATTAGGAAGGTTGAGAACCACTGATCTATATCACCGTTGTCCCCCCTCCCTACTACACATATGCACATACAGAGATCTCGAAAAACATCACATAAATTGGGGCATAAATAAGGTTCAAGCCCACTGAAGGCAGATAGGGATGTGAAGTGCAGACTGTGGGAACTGACGTGGCCAGCCACTGATCACACTCTTGAACTGACAAAAGTTGTGGTGGCCTATATGGGATTGGGCTCCCCGACATTCTGCTATGGAATTCCACCTCTCCTCAAGGATTTACTCACAGTTAACAGGTCTTGTAGGGAAAGAGACATTTTTCTCCCAGTCATCACCACTTATAAGGTACCCTCATTCTTGCAAATGACCCTACCTTTATTACCTTTCTGTTGCTGTAACAAAACACCACAACAAAAAGGCAATTTAGGAGAGGAAGGGTTTGCATTGGCTCATCATCCCGGGTTACCTTTATTGGTGTTGTTATTGTAAGTGTCTGACAGCACTGACAGACTGGGCTCAGCTACTCACCCATCCTCACCGTGCCAATCGAATGGATAAGTAGTAGTGAAAAGCAGAGGGAGGACCACTCATTTAATGGGGCCACAGTAAAAGAGGAACCCTCTCCTCCCTACTCCATCTTCAGGATACCAACATAAAGTTTATGTTTAAATACTGGTCAGGAGGTTAGGGTTTAACTGATGTGAACAGACACCATGACCAAGGCAACTCTTATAAGGACAACATTTAATTGGGGCTGGCTCACAGGTTCAGAGATTCAGTTCATTATCATGAAGGAGGGAACATAGCAGCAAGCAGGCAGGCATGGTGCAGGAAGAGCTGAGAGTTCTACATCTTCATCTGAAGGCTGCTAGGAGAAGACTGACTTCCAGGCAGCTAGGATGAGGGTCTTAAAGCCCACACCCACAGTGACACACTTTCTCCAGTAAGGCCATGCCTCCAAATAGTGTCAATTCCTGGGACAAGCATATACAAACCATCTCAAGAAGTATGCATAACGTTCATGTAAGGGTATGGTCTTGTCCATCATTGGCCTATCTCTGTTTTGGCTCCAGTCTCTTGATCTGATGAGTTGTGAGGATAGTGTGTCATCTTATCTGGATATGACAAGTTCTACTGGCTGGATCAGAATTCAGCCTACTCCGCCTACTCCTTCTACCAACATGAGATTCCTGAAGAAACCAATTCTCTGGGGTTCATTGTTTCTGTAGGCTGATAGACAAAGGGGGACTGGTTTCTCTAGAACTATGTGCACCTTCCAAGCACTGTACTGCTAGAATTGAGGCTTCTGTACATTCAGAGCAACTGATCTGGTCTGGTCTTCTGTGCAATTCCATGATAGACACACACACACACACACACACACACACACACACACACACGCGCGCGCGCACGCACGTATATGTGTGTCATTGTAATATATATGTATGTGTATATGTAAGTGTAAATGTATATGTATAATTTATGATATATGTACATACATATATAGAGAGAATTATATACATATATATGTTATAATATATAACAATCTTGGGGCCTCTGAAACATACTTAAAAGATGAAATGAACACTATATTTTGACTTAAAGAAGCTGAAGAAAGGTATAAAAACCCATTGCCCCAGATGCAAGCTCAGCATTTGATATTAAAAATGAACTGCACAGCACAGTGGGATTTCAGGGCTATGTGAACATTCATGTTGACTCTTTATTCATGAAATATATTGTATTACCAATAAACATGATACGTGATAACAATTGTAATCTCTGTTTAGATTACATAGTGTAGAAAAGACTATGCCTGGGTTCTGCCCCACAAAGCCAATGAAGTAGGTAATGTTACTTTCACATGGTAAGGAATGCATAATCTTAAAAGTAAGACCAGGAAGATACAAATGGACACACACTATAATAGCTATGTGGGCTGGTGGAATGTCTGTAATTCCAGCATTTGGGAGACTGTGGAAGCAAGGTCATGAGTTTGAAGTCAGCTTGAGCTACAAAGTGGGAGTCTGTCAAAAGAAAAAAAAACCACACAATTAAGAATCGACATATAGCTTGATGATGAAATGGCTTGGCTAGCCTGAATGATTCCTTGGACTCTCCCCTCTCCCCCAAACTCCAAGCAAACAAACAAAAATAAGTTCACATGGGTATGGCTTTGGGCTTCTGGGATTAGATTTGACCATCTTCGGTCTCTCAATTGTACTTCCTACCTCGTGGGACCTTCCCCCATGGAAGTGCTGTCAGTGCTGAATAAAATGCTACACATAAATTTCATTCTTAGCCTAGTGTCCGACTGACACAATGACGTTTGGATGAGCTATTCTCAGGATTGCAGGGGGTTGAAATTGCCTTGGCAGTGAAGATCACTTCATAGTACTGAAAGGACCAGGTTTGGCTCCCAGCACCCACGTGGTGGTTCACAACTATCAACTCCACTCCCAGGGATCCAACACTCATTTCTGACCTCTGTACACATAGGCACACTCGTGGTATACACACACACACACACACACACACACACACACACACACACACACACACACACACACTATGTATTATAAACGTGATGATATATGATAACCATTGTAAACTCTGATTAGATTACTGGACAAACTGTTCAAAAGGTGATGTTTGGATTCTGCCCTAGGTAAAACACTCATACACATAAGAAAGCTAAGCAATAATAAACCCTGACAATAGTGATGATGGCATGACTAGTAATAACAGAAATGGTATAATAAAATGTCACAGGGCTGCAAAGGCTAAATCATGTCATCACAGTTATGTGAGAGCTGGAGTGCTGCTCCTTAAGGTGAAGTGCATCAGAGCTGATGTGCCATCTTCAGGAGGCCTGCTAGAAAATCAGGAGTACATATATGTGTACAGGTACACACATGTACCACACATACATGTACATACATATGTACACAAACACATGCATGTAGATGCATATACATATGTGCACATTCAAACACACATACATCACACATGCACATACACACATATGTATGCACACATGAATGCACATACACATGCACATACACATGTACCACACACACACTACCTCCATATCTTTGTTTAGCCCTTTTCCCTAGGCCTTCTGCATGCATGATGAAATTGGGAAGCATGGTGTTAGACAAGACCAGAAGCGATCATCATGTGCTAGAAGGAAACAAAGACTTCCGGATAGAACAGGATTTGACCACGTTGTATCCATAGCAACACCTCAAACCTTAGTGAGGACACGTGTTTTGTTTGTTTCTCATTAGAAGAAACCTGGATCCTAATGTCTGCTTCAGCATCGATCCAGGGTGGTCCATTGTTCAAGCCTCTATGCTCAAGGAATGCTAGGCTGTACACAGACGCCTTCTCAGATAATGGTGGACGCTCTAGGGAAAGTTGAATACTCTGTGAGCCGATATCTTTCAAATGACTAGCATTTCCAGGTGACTGATGTTACAAAAGGCAGCAGAATAGGGAAGATGCACTGGAAGGGAGACTAATGGTTTCCAGTGTAACCGTGAAGGCAGACTAATGCATCCCAACACACCTCACACTTCCTAGAGAACAGCTGAAGGACCTCTTGTGTACTTCCTATTTTCTCATACAGAATAATGAAAAGAAACATGCTTAGTGCAAAAACTTTTTAAAATTGATAATCTCAAAAAAATAAGGGGTTGGGAATTTAGCTCAGTGGTAGAGCGCTTGCCTAGGAAGCGCAAGGCCCTGGGTTCGGTCCCCAGCTCCGAAAAAAAAAAAAATTGATAATCTCTCCTATTCCATCCAAAACTTCACTCAGTGCAGACATAGCAATGGCTTTGCTACAGGAGAGTGGAAATCTGTGGTATGGTTTGGGTTCACTGCCTTGATTTACAACAGGCATTAGCGCTGTGAACACAGAGAAAGCAAATATGGTCTTGGTTCAATTATAAAAATAGGTTTTCCCTCTCGGGTATTTGTGGAAGAGTAACTATTCTAAAAATCTTCAGACCGTGCTTGGGAAACCCTGGGACAGCACACAGGAGGCAAAACTGTGACCAGAACACACAGGAGGTGTTGGCAAGGCTGTGTGGCTCATCGGGTGAGCATGTAGAGGGCCTTTGATTTACTATCGAGAACCAACGAGAGAGAGAGAGAGAGAGAGAGAGAGAGGGAGAGAGAGAGACAGAGACAGAGACAGAGACAGAGACAGAGACAGAGACAGAGATAGAGAATACCACCAAGAAGGAGAAAGGAGGCTGGTTAAAACAGTGTGGTCCACAGGATACATACAGCCGTGCTAGTGGAGGCCTTGGCTAGGAACAAGTGTGTTTAGCCTGTGTACCAGGAAGTGGAGTTCAAACACCTCAGAGGGAAGTGCTGAGTGGTGTCTGCCCTCTAGAAACAGATACATAGCTGCTTACAGTTGTTGGTTAAAAAGACTTCAATGAGGGAGCTGTGACTTCAAGTAACCTGCATTTTGCAGGTCAACTGGAATATCTGGCTACCTGATTAATTAAGATCAAATTTCCAAAAAATTATATATATATATATATATGCACATATATATATGTATATATATAATATTATACATGTGTATATACATATATATGTATATATATATATATATATATATATATATATATATATATATGAAATGAATAAACCTCTTTTGCTACTATGTCTACCTAAAGAACCCATACTAAGGCCAGGTATGGTGGCACATGCCTTTAATCCCAGCACTTGGGAGGCAGAGGTAAGTGGGTTTCTGTGAGTTCAAAGCCATCCTAGTTCCAGGCCAGGACTGTTATGTAGAGAAGACCTGTCTCCAAGACAACAACAACTACAACAACAACAAAAGAACCTATACTGTTTTTTAAAATGGAAAGGGAAATAATTTGTTTAATTTTTAATTTTTTTTTGCAAATTGTCACTTTAGTTTTATAATTCATGAGAATACTATTTTTTTCTGAGTGAATTATATCCCTTCCAGCACCCAAAGGGCTAAAAGATAGTGTCACTCATTTTTTAAATATGCTTTAGAGAGGGTGTTTATAGCTCAAAAGAAGATAAAGGGGTTCAAAATCATGCGTGCTCCTTGATTTCTAAATATGTAACTGTTGTGTCAGATTTGGAGGTTTCGTTTCGATGGTGACGATGATATAACGACCATAAATCCTAGAGTAGTGTCTGCTGCTGTTTCTGCAGTTCATGTACAAACAGGACACCATGAAATACAAACAACCAAACACACAAAACAGAAAACCGCCACCGCTGCTGCCACTACCACCAAAACGCTTTAAAAGGCCAGGGTTACACACAAGTGTCAATCTGAACCGGTGAGGTCTGAAATGCAGAAACTGTCAATCAGGACTCAGACGCCACCACCCAGGACCTAAGGTTCTCTGCACAGCTCCCTCTGCTCACTGTTGGTCTCCAGCCCCGGTTCTGCATCTCCCAGCTACTCCCAAACCCTGTAACACCACTCACGTGACTGCCTGGCTTTCCTAACCCGATTGTCCAGGACAGCGCAGGTCCCCAGCGGCTCCTGGGGCAGCACGTCTGGAGATTCCTGCCAAGCTCTGTGGCTGGGGAGCGGCAGCTTTCTCATTTCTCCACAATAGACTTTTTAAATTTAATTTTATGTTTCACTTATTCACTTTACATCCTGATCACTGCCCCCCCTCCTGGTCACCTCCTCCCACAATCTCTCTCTCACTCCTCTCCCCTTCTCCTCTGAGCAGGTGCCCCGCCCCAGGTATCCCCCCAACCCTGGCACTTCAAGTCTCTGCAAATCACTTCCTCTCCCACTGAGACCAGACAAGACAGCGCAGCTAGAAGAACCTATCCCACAGACAGGCAACAGCTTTTGGGATAGCCCCGGTTCTAGCTATTCAGGACCCACATGAAGACCAAGCTGCACAAGGTCCAGGAACACTTGGCTGCCCGAACCATTAGAGAAGAGAGCTCACCAGAGTGTTGAGCTAACCTGCCTAACTGACGTTAGCGTTCCATTCCAAATCCCGTCTCTCCGCTCTTTCTCCTCACCTGGATTGGGGTTTTGCTCCCATTTTTAGAAACACATAAAAAGCATTCATTTTTCAGATTTTAAAATGAAGGCATTTTACTCGAGTAAGAGAAATTACCAAAATTTAAATTAAAAGACAAGTATCCGAGTCAAGAAGAATTAGAACCTCGTAATGAGCCAAAGGTGTGGCAGATTCGACCCTGAGGCCTCACAAGTGGTTCAGCCTTACCCTTTCACGTCCCTGCGCGCCTCTGAATGCTTGTGGGGGCTTTGGGGTCATTGCCACCGCCACATTGTCCTCTGGAAGCTTCTTCACTAGCGTCGTCGTTACCGACTACACAAAAGCCTGGAAGGCTGCACAAGACCTGATAACTTTGCTTTGCCTTTCAACGTAGTGTCGTTTGATTCTGATTTTTGTGACTGAAATCCCTCATTGCTGTGAAAGGAATTTTTCTCTGGGCCCGATTGAGAAGCATGAGGCTTAGCATTGGATGATGTGGTGTTTGCTAGTGTCTAATGACTGGTTTCTAATTTTAATGGTGGAGTCCTTTACTTCTAGTATACTAATTTATAAAAGAAAAAAAAAACTAGAATGAAATCTAAACTCCCTCAATGAATGCTTTGTTTAATTTACCAATAACAGATGCCCACATGTCTTGTAGTATTTAATTACCTGGGTGCTCTTGGATAAGTCTGACTTGACAGAGTATGTCATTCCCGGATACATCTTTCTCCCGCTGAATAATTTGATGAGTACCTTTCTCTCGTTTTGAGTCCTTTGGCATCATCTTAAGGAGTTCAACAACTGTTTACTCTTAAACATTCAAAATGACTTCTCAAAAGCCCACTGTCGTCTTCCCTAGAAATGATTGATTCCCTCATCACGTTTGTTTGTTGGTCAGCTTCCTTGTGTGTTTGTTTACTTCTACAGTGCCAGGGTTAGAACCCAGCATGTTCCAGGCTACAACTCTGCCTGTGACGACTGGTTTTAATTATCACTCTGGCCCAACCTATAATCACCCAAGAAGAGAGTCTCAGTGACAGACTGTACTACATTGGTCCCTTATCTTAATTAAATTGATGGCAGAGGGCCCAGTTCACTGTGGGCAGTACCATTCCCTATGCAGGGGTTCTGAACTGTATAAGAGTAGAGAAATCATGCTGCACACAACCAAGTGAGGTAGGTGAGCACGTATTTGTTTTACTCTGCTCTTTTCTTTTAAAGATTTATTTGTTTTATTTATATGGGTACACTGTAGCCATCCTCAGACACACCAGAAGAGGACATTGGATCCCATTACAGATGGTTGTGAGCCACCCTGTGGGTGCTGGGAATTGAACTCAGGACTTTTGGAAAAGCAGTCAGTGCTCTTAACCACTGAGCCATCTCTCCAGCCCCCTGAGCCATCTCTCCAGCCCTTTCTCTGCTCTTGACCGTAGATGTGATAGGATGAGCTGTTCTGAAGTTCCTACTCCAACTTTTCCCACAATGATGGCCTGTAGGCTGGAAGTGTAAACTGATGTAGAGCTCTTTCTCCCTAAGATGCTTTTGGTTGGGGTCCTTTGTCACAGCAGCAGGAAGGAAGCTAGGACACAACATGCCTTTTATATGCAGTTGAAATATCTTTTATAATGTTGTTCTCTAATTTTCTTCCCATGCATCAGATGATACATATGTATATGTATGTATATATAGATAGATATATAGATATAGATATAGATAGATAGTGTGTGTGTGTGTGTGTGTGTGTGTGTGTGTGTGTGTTGTCTTGGTCTCATTTCCTAACATATCTCCCATTTCCTTCCCAACTTCATATTTTCTTAAACTAACCCTAAGTCCCATTATTGCTGCCTATATGTACATGTATGAATGTTTAATTTTTCCCAAGAAACTTTAATCAGATTTCATTAGAAACTATTAGTACAGAGATTATGGATATTCAAAAATATGTCTAAATGTAAAACTATGTGATTACATATATACATGTTTGTAAATGCTCTCTGTATAGGTCTATATTTTAATTGTTCTATATTTGTAGATTCTTATTTTTCTTAATTGGACAGGGCTTACTGAATTTACTTGCCAGGTGCATCTACTTTTGGTTGATAGTCTTAGAGTTTTACTGCTGTGAACAGACACCATGACCAAGGCAACTCTTATAAGGACCTATCTTGCAGGTTCAGAGGTTCAGTCCAGTATCATCAAGGCAGGAGCATAGCAGCATGCAAGCAGGCACAGTGCAGGAGGAGCTGAAAGTTCTTCATCTTCATCTGATGGAGAAGATTGTCTTTTAGGCAGCTAGGGTGAGGACAGTAAAGCCTATACCCACAGTGACACACCTACTCCAACAAGGCCACACCCACTCCAATAGAGCCACACCTTCTAATAGTGTCATTCACTGGGTCAAGCATTTACAAACCATCACATTGACTTAATTTTTTTTCTCTGACTTCTTCCTTTTTGATTCCTTTTCCCTTTGAGGATAGTGTGTAAGGACTGGAGATTAAACAGGGGTGTAGGCTGACAGGTCAACTTACAAGAAGTGGACACATGAGACCATGCCAGGGCAGACTTGGCTCCCAGCTCTCCAGCAACCTCCAGGATCCAGGTTTCCTTCCTGTCAAGGAGAGTCAGAGCCTGGAGAGTGAAACCAACCAGATAAGAGATCCAGCTAGAGTTTAATGCAGGCCCTGATGGTCAATGAGACAATTTCCTGGTTTAGGCTCTTCTCAATAGCCTGTATGGATAGGTTCTGTTTAGGGGTGGACAACAAAGATCTAGCCCATTTCTGAAAGAAGAAAGGGCAGATTTAATGATCTGTGAGACGGGGGTCCAGCTGTCTTAGTCAGGGTTTCTATTGTTGCAATGAAACACCACAACTAAGGTGGGAAGGTAGCAAGAAAGCAAGGTGGAAGGAAAGGGTTTATGCAACTTACACTTTCACATCATAGACCATCACTGAAGGAAGTCAGGGCAGGAACTCAAACAGGGCAGGAACCTGGAGGCAGAAACTAATGCAGAGGCCATGGGTGCTACTTACTGCCTTGCTCATCAAGGTTTGTTCAGCCTACTTTCTTATAGACCCCAGGACTACAAGCCCAGGAATAGCACCCCACACAATGGGCTGGGCCCTACCTCACTGATCATTAATTGAGAAAATGCCTTACAGCTGGATCTCCTGGAGACATTTTCTCAACTGAGGCACCTACCTCTCAGATCACTCTAACGTGTGTCAAGCTGACATAAAACTATCCAGCACACTGGCCAAGTTCCGGCTTGAAGACTTAATCTCTACATAAAACTACAGTGAAGATTGGCAGCAGATCTTACGAAAACCATAGCCTGTGCGTGCAGAGCTCCTGGGGCATTCACACAATGACACAGGTCAAGATGGAGGACACCCTGGGAAACACTACATTGGGACTCTCAGTGAAGCACCTGAGGACAGAGAAGACAGCTCCAAAGTAGATATCTAGGAAGCAGGACGAGTTGATGAGGACTGGAGGGGACAGCTACGGATCAGAAGGTGTTCAAGAAGGCTAAGACTCTTCCTTGCAGCACAGTCCTGCAAAATGGAGATTAGTTTGCCTTTAGCTGCAGTGATAACGGTCTATGCCCCAGCCTGAGCCTAGGGAGGTAGCCTGGTAGTAAGCTTGGGCTAAAAGACACTGAAATTACAGTTGAAAGGGAATGTAACAGGTCAAGAGGAAGGTTCCAGATGCCCTACAAGCTTCCTGCCTTCCCCCCTCTCTCTCCCTCCTTTCTCTTTCTCTTTCCTTCCCTCTCTTCCTCCCTTCTGCCAATGGTTCCTTTCTTCCATCCCTTGCCTATCTTCGTCCCTTGCTCTTGCTATCACACAAATTAGAAGCCCAGTTCTAAGTTGGCTCTCAATGCAAAGGAAAGGATCAGGTCCTGGTTATCACCCACTGGAATGGAATGCCCACTAATGCTCCTGATTATTACATGGCATTATATACATTATACACAGAGATTCATGTGGAGACAAGGACCTGCTTCTAAACAGTGGATCTGCTCCCAGGAAGGCATGAGGGGCACTATCCAGGCTAGCAGCACTTCACTTGATCCAAGCCTGCTGCAGGGCAGGGTGCAAAGCTGAGGCCATTACGGTCTTTACCTTCACCTCTGCATCTGTGGAGCACCTGCAGGTGAGCCTGGGGCCCCATATACTGGTGCTCAGTCACAGGTTGAGAGAAACTTACCTGGCAGGAAAGAGCTTGACCAGGACAAATTCTCTGCTTCTTAAAGGAACTGCTGAAGGGAAATCTGGGGCAGACAGCATGAGGGCAGGGGAGTTGTTGAACTAAATCTGTCCCAGTGAGTTCAGGGAGAATATGAACAGATGTGCTGATGGTTCTCACGAGAGCAGGCCCCTTGTCAAGAGACGCAACCCTCAAGAGTCGGCTGTACACGCTCTTGGAGAGTCCGCTGCTGGCATGGTCACGTGATAGTCGCGGAAGCTGCAAACCAGCTCCAGCTAAAGTTTAAAAGAAGGAAAAAAAGCACTGTGCATGAGTTTGAGGATTTAGCTCAGTGGTAGAGCGCTTGCCTAGAAAGCACAAGGCCCTGGGTTCGGGGCCTCAGCTCTGAAAAAAAAAAAAAAAATCGCGCACAGCGTGCCTTGTGCTGTAGTTACTGTGAGATGCTTTGGTCTCACTCCAGGGTAACATTTTTGAGAATGGACCCCCAACTCTTCCTGGATTGTTTCATGGTGCCAGCAATTCTGGCTTTCATCTTCCCTATTAAAAAGCCTTTGTATCCCTAAATGGTAGCACAGGAATGACATATGTACCATTTCATATCACTCTATTTTCTGAGTGTGTCTTATTTAATCAATTAAAAAAATGAGAGGATACAGGTCAAACTTATTAATTCACTCAAAATTATCCATTAATTGTCTAATTATATGGCATTCCATAATAGGCCTTGAAGCCATAGTGGTAGAGAAGAGCCACATGGTCATTGCCCGTGATGCTCAGGATGCTTGGTCACATGTAACAGAGTACACAGACAGAAGCAACACAAGTAATCAATACCATGTAACTACCACAAAAGCCAACAACTTCCCCAGGAATGTCTTGTCATCCATGAAGGCCATTTGGGACTCAGTTTCTCTTCATCTCCACTCTGCTTTCCATAGTTCTAGGCATTATGATGAGGTCAGTTGTCCAAGCTGTCAGATGACCACCACAATTACCTGCTTTCTCCTTCCTCTGTAGAAGGCTTCCATTCCAAAGTCCTGGTCAATGCCCCCTTGTGTTTCACTGGTTTTGAATCCCACACTTTTCTGGAAACTCTGATGTAGATGGCCCCTCACTGATAGACTTAGCCCAGAGCCACATACCCTTCTCTAAACCTCAAATATCCACAGCCAAAGCTGACAACTATGCTGAGGCCAGGGAATACAAGAACACAGATTTGCAGTAAGCCACGAGTGGATTAGAAGAGAAGGGGACACATCCGGGGAAGACAGGGACACAATAGTCTTTTGTGGGTTCTTGTGAACTTGTAGTCAGGTCTGGCAACTTCCTGTTTCTTTCTGCTTTTCTGAGAAAAAAAAAATATTTATCTGGGAAAAATGTGCGGGACTCCCTGTCTCGCTGTGGTGTCAATTAACACGCTGAACACTGGTCTAGTCGGTGAGTGCTGGTCACAGCAGGACAAAGAGGAAAGTGAGAAATTAGTGTCACTGCACTTATAAACCAACAGCACAATGCATAAAATATGCTGTCCACTTACCATGTGACAAATGGTGAAATGACACATGAGGCAGGTGGCCGGCCCACAGCAAGAGTATGGGTCATACGTTTTGATCTGCCTAATCATCACCTGGGGTGAAGATGTTGAATTCAGTCATTCTGACTTGGGGCTTGAGATGGTTCTCAAAGACCTAAATCTTCCTCCTGCTCCTCTTCCTCTTCCTCCTACTCCTCTTCCTCTTCCTCCTCCTCCTCTGCTCCTCCTCCTCTTCCTCTTCCTCCTCCCGCTCCTCTTCCTCTTCCTCCTCCTCCCGCTCCTCTTCCTCTTCCTCCTCCTGCTCCTCTTCTTCTTCCTCCTCCTCCCCCTCCTCTTCTTCTTCCTCCTTCTCCCGCTCCTCTTCCTCCTCCCACTCCTCTTCCTCCTTCCGCTCCTCTTCCTCCTCCTCTTCCTCTTCCTCCCGCTCCTCTTCCTCCTTCTGCTGCTCTTCCTCTTCCTCCTCCTCCCCTCCTCTTCCTCCTTCTGCTGCTCTTCCTCTTCCTCCTCCTCCCCTCCTCTTCTTCCTCCTGCTCCTCTTTCTCTTCCTCCTCCTTCCCCTCCTCTTCCTCCTCCTGCTCCTCTTCCTCCTTCTGCTGCTCTTCCTTTTCCTCCTCCTCCCCTCCTCTTCTTCCTCCTGCTCTTCTTCCTCCTCCTCCTGCTCCTCTTCCTCCTTCTGCTGCTCTTCCTCCTCTTCTTCAGTTTTAAAAAACCAAGAACTTAATGGTCATGGTGGAACAGAAAGTTTGTTGAAAAAAAAAAAAACTTGAAGAGGCTTCATGGGAAAAGTCTAAGAGTCACAGAGTAGTTTTATGGGGAATGGCTCATTTTTAGGAGTCCACAGGGAGTGTGTCAGTCTCAGCTTCTTTATCGGTCACTCTAGATGCTCACCAGTGACACATATTGTCTAGGAGGGAGGGACTTATGCAATGGAATGGAATGGATGAGGTCAGTGAGGGTACTTTTAGGATTGGGGTGAAGTGAAGAGGTGCTGGAAATAATTCATCGTGATGAACTACCTATGAGATCTGGACTTGGCCTAGAAGGCATAGAAACAAACAAACAAACAAATAAATAAATTGGGGATGGAGAGATGGCTCAGCAGTTAAGAGTACTGGCTGCTCTTCCAGAGGTCCTGAGTTCAATTCCCAGAAAGCATCAGTAATGATATCCAATGGACACCCTCTCCTGATGTGTCTGAATCAAAAGAAAGTGTGAATGGAAAAGGAAGTCAAGCGCACAGAGATCTCTCGTGTAGAATGTGACGTCATTTCTCCCTGCATGGATGTGAAATAATGCTCAAGAAGTCGTGGGTCCATCACCAAGTTCATTCTCAGGACCTGCATAGCCTTGGATGAAACTGCATCTCTTCATGGCAACTTCCCATTGGTTGAAGGGAGCAGTAAAACTAGAGAGGCTCCAGTGTCCTTTGTTCCCGCTACAGAGCATCCCTGCACTTGCTGCTAGGAAAATTGTACATAAATTTACTCTTTGAGCTGTCAGAATAAGTATGGCTAAAAACAGAATGCATATGTATCCCATGTCAGAGTAAGGCAATGGCTGCTTCCTAATTATCTACTCAGCCAGTGTAATCCAACAGCCATGGTTAAATTTATGTTGAGAGCAACACATGCATTGGACTGATCGGGCTGTAGTAAATTAGAATTTACAGATGCCCTTTCTATTAATTTAAAGGCATCCCTCTGCCACCAGCAACAGAAATGTTATCAGCATAAGAATGAGGCCATTAACACAACAAAAGTTGTGTTACATAATGTCAAAGTGCTGTGCTATGCGTCTGACCTTGTAAACACTGCACTTGTATCTAAGCAGAAATTCATGGTTATTGCGTCTGGCTCTAAGCCAGATCCAAAGAGACAGAGTGGGAGGCCAGGGCATCTCTTCTCTCTCTCTCACGAGGACCACAGGCAGCCATCCCTGGCACAGGTGAGTTCCACCTCACTTGGCAGCCCCCGTGAGTCATTTAAAGGTCATCATTCCACCTCAGAATGACTGTTATTTTTTTAAATCAAAGCTAGCAAAGAATTCACCAGAGAAAAATTCCCTGAAGTGCATTTCAAATAGTTTTCCATCTAGAATTTAACATACAGGAAAATATTCGGGGATTGTGTTACATAAATAACAATCAGGCTACCGTTTAACCCCTGTGAGATGGTAGGCGTGCACTAGTAACATTACTAAAAGTCTTCGTTAGATTTAAAACTGCACTGAAAAGTAGCTCTCATCTGCCGCACAGCTGGAGTTGGAGGAGTTAAGTCATCTTCTAAGTATCAAACAATGGAAAATGTGTACCTACATCCACGTCACTGACACTCACATGTCAATGTATTACGGAAACAGACATTGCTGTGTCCTGTTTAACAGCATGGAGTTCAGTGGAATTGCTCAGAATTGTAGGGGGGGGGGGGATGCATATCCTTCCACGTCCAAGCGATATTTTCTTATCTTGTACTTGGATGAGCTACGGTTAGCAGTCAACAGGGTCTGACTGAAACTGTTAAGACTGATCACATAGACAGTTTCAAATAAAGAGTCCTAGTTTTTCCAAGGCACTTTAAAAATAAGTAAATACTTCTAGATAAGGGATGTTTTGTAATGTCAAACAAACCATTGAAGACGGATATGAAGTTTTTTTACACAATTTGGAATATGTATAAAATGATTCAATACAAAACTCTATAGCTTACCCTGAATTTGGAACATTTTCTAAACAACATGGATTCAAATAAGCGGGCCAATAACTACCTGTAAGTACAGGGAGAGGGTGTATGGACTGTACACACCCACAGTGCCCCTGCCACAAACTCAGGGCCCAGATTTCTAAATACATGAACTTTCAAAAATAAGTTTATGGTAAAAATGGAGCTGAATCTGGCATGCAGCTCAGTGGTAGAGCATTCATCTAACATGTGAAAGGTTCCTCTGTGTGTGTGTGTGTGTGTGTGTGTGTGTGTGTGTGTGTGTGTGTGTGTGTGTGTGTGTGTGTGTGTATCTAGCATGTGAATGGTCCTTGTGTGTGTGTGTGTGTATGTGTGTGTATCTAACATGTGAAAGGTTCCTGTGTGTGTGTATCTAACATGTGAATGGTCCGTGTGTGTGTGTGTGTGTGTGTGTGTGTGTGTGTGTGTGAGAGGTGTGTGTGTGTGTGTGTCTAACATGTGAAAGGTCCCTATATGTGTGTGTGTCTAACATGTGAAAGGTCCTTGTGTGTGTGTGTGTGTGTGTGTCTAACATGTGAAAGGTCCTTATATGTGTGTGTGTCTAATATGTGAAAGGTCCTTGTGTGTGTGTGTGTGTGTGTGTGTGTGTGTATGTCTAATATGTGAAAGGTCCTTTTTGTGTGTGTGTGTGTGTGTGTGTGTGTGTGTGTGTGTAACTGAATCAAGAATATTTACATTTATACAGCAGAAACTTGGATGGCAATGAGAATGCATGCTACTGTCCCTTGGGGTCACTGGGCAACACAGAGTATATATACATGTCCTTCTACATTGCACTCTGCAACGTAGAACCAGTAGGGCAGAACTTGTGGCTCACATGTCAAATGTCCCTCACATCAGATATTTATGTTCCTATTCAAAACAGGAGCAAAATTATAGCAGTGACGTAGCAACACAGATAATTTTATGGTTGGGGGCGCCACATGAGAAACTGAATTAAAGAGTCTTAGCATCAGGAAGGTTGAGAGGCACTGTAATTTCATGTTGCAGAAGTGAGAGTTGGTCACATCGAAGAGGAGATCATGAGACATTGCTGTGCATGCTTCCTCCTGGGGTTGCTTGAGGGAGGCCTGTGTCCTGGTCATTAGGCATACACAGAGGACGAAACGGAGCTGAGGCATCCTGCTATACCGTGAGTGAACCAACATGGCGTGGGACCTGCAGTTCTGTCAGGTCTTCAGGGACAGCTTCTCGGTGGCATCTTTCCCGCGGCCTTCCAACAGACCCGGCTGAGACCTGGACTTTCTCAAGCTTCGGAACTGAGCCAAATGATAAACTTGTACGTAGGGTCCACCCTTGTGTTTCCAAGAGAACTTGAGAGCGTTATTGCTTGTTCAATCTGCCACCTATCATCTGATTTCATAGTGCAAAAGCAGAAATGTAGGTGAATGAATGCATTCGTGCAAGACATGGAAACTCCGATTCTGTTCTCCAGAAGGAAACTCTGAAATGCCACTGGCTTAGGATCACAGTGAGAAGGAGCTACATGACAGAGAGGAAGAAGGCTTGAAAGTTGTCCTTTGACCACCACACGCCCATGTTCCAATGAGTATACATACTCATACACCAATCAATAAAGACAATGAAATCAAGGTAATGTTCCAAATTTTTTAATTCTCTAAGCAAATAAAATTCCTTGTAATGCTTCATTCATTTAAGGCAAAATGGAATATTTATGTCCTATTAATTTTATAGGATCTTACATAAAACTTTTTGTGTTTTTGTTAATTATCCAACAACTTCACTTAGCAGGCTTGTAGAATTTCACAGTTTGTATGCATCAGAAATTAGAAAGAGCTGGTGGTTGCCTGGCATCTGGGTCAGGATGTCAGCTATGGCTACAGTCATCCCAAGATTTGACTGTGACTGAAGACTTACTTGGCTTGGGAGATTCACTCAAATGCCCACTGGTAAGAAGCACACAGGACAAGCCAGGGACTATGTGAGTACCAATCAACCACCATGCTGAGTACCGTCACAGCTTCCCAAGTGTATCCTTCTGTAATAGAGAGAGACACACAGAGAAGCAGCAGAGACAGAGAGACACAGAGACAGAGACAGGGAGACAGAAACAGAGACACACAGAGAGAGAATGAGACAGAAACACACAGAGAGAAACTGACAGAAATAGAGACAGAGAAAGACAGACAGACAGACAGACACAGGGAGACAGAAACAGAGACAAAGAGAGACAAAGAGACAGACAGACGGACAGACAGGGAAACAGAAACCAAGACAGAGAGAGAAGAGACAGAGACACATAGACAAACAGACAGACAGAGACAGACAGAGACAGAGAGACAGGCAGTGAATAATGCCCAGAGACTGTGTATCTTGTGCAATATCTTTCCAACCAACTCTATGCTTAATGATGAACAAAGTTTGGTCCAATGTGTTCAAAATCCTAGGCTATTTTCTGATGAGGAGCATGTTCCCAAGACCCAGCAATCCTTAGCCAAATACCAGACAGGTACTAAAATTCAAGAGATCTTTTCATTTCTCTCTAAGCTCTTCTTCCCTATTAATCAATCTGAGTATCAGTTGGAGTCTCAACTTTTGATTAAGGAGAACCTTAGATTGGCTAAAAATATTTCTGTTTGGTTCTGTTCAGAAGCTAGCTAGGGAGTATCAGATGACTTAATGAGGAAGTGGACCTGACAGGACAGGCAGCATGATTCCTTACAATACTTTCTTATTTAAAAAAGAAAAGAAAAGAAAAGAAAAGAAAAGAAAAAAGTGTACTGCAATCTCCTAGGATGGATATTCTGAGGCTGAAGAATGTGACTTCTTATCTCTGAAACCGTTAGTGATGAAGATGACGACACCCTAAGAAAATGAAAAAGAGTTTTCTCAACCTTTGAGATACTAGAATGGCCGCTCTGCTTTGCTACTTCTAATGCCCATCATACTGAAAGTATTGTGAGGCCGGGAGGGCAGAGGAGTTATTATAAAGGTCCTTACTATAAAGATGGCAGGCTGCATGGTTCCAAGCTGTCTTTTCTATTTGGCTTTCATTACTCAAGGACTTGGACTACTGAGCTCTAATGTGCTCGTGCATAGAAACGTCCAATCTGGCCTCTTCCCTGTTTTCTTTTTGAGTCCATCCTCCGTGTCTCCCATCTTGGGAGTCTATTTCAGTAACCCTGTTCACTGACTCAGCAGTGAGAACATTTGTTCTGGTGATGGCAGGAGGAAAAGATGAGACCAGAGATAGATGACAGAGACAAGGAAGGTTATATAAAAGGGCACATGCCTATGTAGGTTACACTCATTTTTCAAACTCAGTGTCTTCTCAACAGACAACCAACCCTTTTAGGAACTTTCGAAATATGAGTTTAGAACTGGGCTGTCCCAGAGGACCCTTGACTGTCTTTTAGAAATATTACTCAACTCCTCATCCTCCTACCCCTCTGTTTAACTATTTGGACTTGGGGTGTGGCAAGAGTGGAACCTGGAGTATGGAAGTAGGTGAGGGAGAGGGTAGTTTGCAGGGAACTGCTTGCTCAGGGTCCCAGCAGACAAGCTCTTTTGGCATTCATCAGAAACCTTTTTCCATGGCAAAAACCACAGTTATAAATGTTAGTGAAGCTTTGTTAAATGCTAAAGAAATATAAAAGGTGTATTTTGATGTTTTTCTATGGCTAATAAGGAGGCTTGGGTTTCCTGGCACACCTTCTTCTGAGACCAGTTTGTTACAGCAGTGCTAAGGAATGTGATAGTCTCAAAGACACTGCTCCAGTAAATAAATATGAATGGAAAATCCTCTACTCCGTCATTTCTGACTAGTGAGAGGAAGGCATCTGCAGGGAAGGGTGCTGTGGCTAGCAGCTTTCTGGGCTGTGCACAGAGCCTTGAAAAGTCCTAAACGTCCTCGTGAAGGTGACTTTCCAAAGTCATGGACTAGAAAACTTAAGAAGTAAGGACAGCCAACAGTAGAAGGCACTGTAGTGGCCAGAGATCTAAGAAGTTCACGGGGAAATCCCCATCCGTCCCGCGTGGCAGTTGCATCTTCTCTGCCGGTTAAGAAGTTAATTCGCACGAGCCCCTTTCATTTCATTATTCATGCAACACAAATTAAATGGCTTAGCTGTTTCAATAGAGATTAATTACATTAGGCAGAAAGCACATTTCCAGTTCAGGCCATGCTTTCTACTTCATTTAATTCATTATCTCGTGTGCAATCCAGCGGCATCCAGAAGATAGCAGCTAATTTCAATCACATGTGTCTTCTTCAGCCCGTTTCTTCCAGGTCCCTCTAAGAAAACAATTACCTAGAACAAAAGATAAATGGTATGCTTGGAGCAACGGGCTTTGCTCCTCCCATTTTCCTGGCTTTTATTGCTTCATTGTGTTTGCATTTTGTTTGAGTGTCTTCCGAGATGTGACAAGTGGGGACATCCTGGCCTCATCCTAAATCTTCTGTTTATGCAGTTTGGCAGCAGCAAATACCTAGAAAAGGTGCTGAATGACGGGAGGAGGGGAGCACATTTTGGGCCACCACATCTACGAATGGAGGCCATTGCTAATGAGAGCTTGGCCAACTTGTCTCTCCTGATTAATGCCAAGAGAAAACTGAAGGGGTAAGCCAAGGGACTCAAGACTGGAGCAGTTGAGTACAACTTGCACCTCAAGGCTCATTTTGATTATTACAGCTCCTTTGAGACATCTTCCTCACAGATCAGGATGTTCAAGGTTCTATAAAGCACAGCAATGTTATCTAGAAAGCCATCTGAGGTATGGGAACGTCACCTGCTCTAACAGGTCTCTAGAAGTTGAGGAAGGTGCTAGCATTCCTGTGTTCCTTCTCTCACAGCTGTCGGCATTCCGAATTTCCTTCATGACAATTGTCAACATTGGTTGTTACCATGCCTGTGTCACAAATTCATCATGGCTTTGTATAACCTTAATTCAAACCCAACGTATCTCCCTGTTAATTTTTCAATATCCTCAAAAGCACATAATTGTGTATAGAAGTAATGCATCTGGCCACGGAATGCTTGACACAGGTAGGAAGAACAGAGAAGCAGCTAAGAACTACAGCTATTACTACTAGAGCCCCAAGCATCCAAACCAGGGGGACCACCATTGTGATTGTGAAAGATGTCGAACAGTATCTCACAACTGTTCTTGTTGAGTGTTTTCTTGACGACAGTAGTCAGTTAAGTTCAAACAATATAGGCCAGGTAGTTGTTCGTATACCAAATGTTCTTTTAATAAAAGATAATCTAGTGCCACCCAATTTTATAATAAAGTTGTTTTAACTTCTCTCAGTGTCTTATTTAAATTCTCCTAACATCTGAGCTATAAGGTTAGTCACTTTATTAAGAGCACAGGACAGTTTTGTAGTTCCCTGCTGATGGTCTACAATAAGGCCTGGTACAGGCAGAAGAAAAGCAGCCACCATAACTGTAGTAGGGACAGACGTAATGTGAATGGTTATCCCAGCCATCGAGGAGGCCTCTACATTTCCATGCATAATGCAATAGGATGTCGGGCAATAGGGAGAGTCTCAATGGCACATAAATGCAAAAAATTGGGTCAACCCAAAAGGTATGGTTCCAGCAGAAAGGGGACCAGCCCACCCACATGTGCATGTGTTAAGCATAGTCAAAGTCTAGCATTTCTAACAATATCTTTCTGAAAGCAGATCAAGAAATTGTCCCTTCATGTCAAGTCCGGAGTAGACAGGAATTTCTATTCAGGTTTTAAACGTTCTTAACCAGCTTATCCCAGTCATGAGCTATTAGGCACTAGATTATCTTTTATTAAAAGAACATTTGGGATACGAACAAGTACCTGACCTATATCGTTTGCACTTACCTGACTACTGTCGTCAAGGAAACACTCAACAAGAACAGTTATGAGATACTGTTCGACATTTTTCACAATCACAATGGTGGTCCCCCTGGTTTGGATGCTTGGGGCTCTAATACTAATATCTGTAGTTCTTAGCTGCTATTTCAGCTATCCCTCTCATATGTAACCCATAGAGATGTAATTCTATAAGAAGAAGTGTTTGTTTAAGTCCCTGAGTATCTTTTAGAGAATAGGCTCATATTTTCCATGTACTCCTCACTCAGAAATATCATCAACTCTGGGTAAAGAAATGCCTTGGGTCTAAAACCAGGGTGCTGTTTAGAAATGCCTTAAGATTTCCTTCTGTATGAACTAACCAAATCCCCTGGGCTAATGCACAACTACCAACTTGTAGAGAGAGAGAGATGGTTAGCACCATCAAGAGAGCCAGGACACTGGGAACAAGAGGAACCAGAAGCTTAAGTCTCCTTAATAACTTCTTGTTTCCATTCTGAAGGAGCTCTCTGTCCCATAGTTCTCCCTTGTCCTAACAGAGCAGGAATCATCTTGAACCCCAAGATGAATGGATCACAAAGAGAGGAGGCTTTTTATGGGTAAGACTCCCCCTTGCACCTTACAAAAGGCTGTCAGCACCTCCTGCCATTCCTGATCTCTCAAGGTACCCAGGGGAGGGAGGGAATAACAGGGCTTCTTTATATATTTCTGCAATATCTTAAAATCGCGCTTAGATGAGCATACTCCTGACCTACAGAGCATACATAGCAAGCAGTAAACTAAGCAGTAATCTTCCTGCTTAGTTTCATTTTGTCCCAAATTTGTGTCCCTGGCATCTTGGAGGATATCCTAGATAAGATTTTCTGGGTTACTTACACCCCTGACATTCTCTGGGGGTATCTCCATCCTGTGAGTGTCCCACACTTGGCATAGCTGTGGGAGGATGGCCAAGCCGCCTCTCCTGATTAATGCTGGAAGAACTGAAGCAGGAACCAGGGGACTCGAGGCAGCAGAACACTTGAGTGCAATTTGCACAACAAGCCTCATTTTTATGATGATAACTTCAGCAGAGGAGCCTACCTCTCAGGCCTGCATGCTCAAGGCTATATAAAGCACAGCAATATCATTTGTCTACATAAAAGCATCCGGGGTGTGGGAAACATCATTTACCCTAACTATTCTCTAAAAGTTGAGGAAGGTTGCGCGCATTTCTGTGTTCCCCTTCGCAATTGTTGCCATTCCAAATTCCCTTCTTGAGAAATATCAACGTTGGGTGTTCCCATGCCCAAGTCGCAAATTCATTGAATCCTCATGTAACCTTAATTCAAACCCTAGAAGCTCATAACATTTAAAAAGGAAGATGTTGATGGCAACTGTGCCCTTGAGCCTTCTGCAGATAGGCTGGATGGACACATTCCTTACCAGATGGTTTGCTTATATCTCTATGTACCTCTTCCAATGTTCTTTCCAGAAGTGGTTCTTAGAGAAGGAGCTGCTTCTCTCCTTCTCAGTGTCAGAATGCTTTGACTACTAAGTGTGAGTGTTATAATTCATATAAAATTTATCAATATAGAGGGATGAAATAAGAGACGATAGACAGTCAGATTGATTTTATATATTCCATTGCTCTACAGAACTCTGCCTGAGATACCTGTAGTTCTTCTACAGGACTGAGACATCATGGGCTTTTTCCCATCCAGCTTGACATATTCATCAATATCGTCTTTGTTCTGCTAATGTTTGGGGGCCATGTTGGCGAGACTTAATCACGTAGCTTCTAATAAAACTCCATAGCAAACTCTTGGATCCTCTGGCTCTGACAGTCTTCCTGCCCCTTTTCCACAAGGATCCCTGAGCCTTAGATGTGGGAATCTTTAGTTGATGCAGTCACTGAGGCTGATGAACAAATTTCATAGGAGCAGGAATCTAAAGAGACACCAGACTCCCCCACCAGCTTCAAATTTAAGACTCCAGAGGTTAAGGCTCTCAGACCCAAAATATTTGCCAAAGACCTAAAAACATAGGAAACAACATTCGGGAAAAATAGAGGGGGAAGTAAATAATATTGAATAATTCATTTTCATGTTTGTTGAGAATTTTTTTCTTTTTTATGTATTTGTATTAGTTCTCTGAGAATTCTGTAGGTGTAGTTTGATGATATTCAGCCACCTCCCCTAAGGCCCATGTCCACCTTCTCCACACCCATTTCCCTAACCCACAAATCGTGGCTTGTTTTCTTCCTTCATTGTTTTCCATAGAGTCCAATCTGTGTTGCTATATGCTCTGCTCTCCCTGAAATGTGGCCATCCTACCAGAGATCACATCACTAAAGAGAACTGATTTTTCCTCTCTCATCAGCTATCATAAGCCAATAGGTCCTTACTTAGAGGTAATAATTGTGTGCCTGTCCAGCATTTATGGATTTGCTTATTTGTTTCTTTGTTTGAGCTTGTGTAGGTCTTGTGCATACTGTTCACAATCGCTGTGAGTTTATACATGGCACTGCCCTGTTATAATCAAAGAACACTGTATAGACTTAGTTTTTTACAACTTACTTTAATCAGGGTTCTTTAACCTCCCTTCTAGCCCATCACTTACCAGAGGAATGGGAAAGAAAGGTTAATAGGAAACGGGTGAAGTGCACCTGCTTAGAAATAGTTCTTTGGGGGCTATTCCAATCTTCGTTGTCAGCAGACCAGTCCTCTAGCAAAACACCAACACGAATCAGCAGCTGCAGTGCAGTTGCACTCAGCAATCACCACTCATATTTCAGCAACAGCAGTTGCATCCAGAAGAAACCTTGAGGCTCTGCCAGTGAACAAGAGATTGTGGAAACCACAAGAAGCTGCTGGATTATCACAAGATGTTCTTTGGTGAGTTACTCTCTACAAAGCCATGACAAGCAAAGATCAGCAACACGATGCAAGGCGAACCAATGTCAGTCAGCAAAGACTAACAAGGAAAGGCAAGGTAATTTATAATCATTCTAAACATCCCTTGTCCTCTCCCCTGAGTGTGCTTCAACATTATTTCATGGGCAGGGGATAGCAAAACATTCTTTTACCTGTGTCTGCTTCAGAAAGACATTCTTTCACCTGTCTGCCCCAGCCAAAGAGCATATGACATCACTGAGTTTCCAAAGAAACCAGAAATTTCCACATCAGCATTGTTTCTGTGGTATTATCCACCACCTCCAACTCTTGTACTCTTTGACCCTCAAAGACCCTTGAGCCTTGGAGGGAGAGCCATGATATGTAAGTCCTACTTGTGGTCCAGACCTCCATAGTCCCTCCATTCTCTGTATATTGATCAGTTGAGGGCATCTGTATCAATTGCCATCTACTTCAAGAAATTTCTTTGATGAGGGTTGACAGGTGCATTAATCTGTTGGAATTTACTATTCACTAGGAGTCCTCTTAATACTATATCCATTTAGCAGAAGAATAATAGTAAGTTCTCTCCTAGGATGTCTCACATGTCTGGCCACAGGTTCCTGGCCCCACTAACAGTGCCAGCTACAGTTTCCACTCATGGAGTCAGCCTTAGATCCAATCAGAAAGTATTAGTTACTTATGTAAGGTTCATGCCATTATGGCCTCCATGGACGTGATTTTATCAGGTCAACAGGTATTATAGCATGCAAGGATCATAGCTTGCTTGGTGAGATTGATTTAAAAATAATAATAACTTTAGAGATGATCTTCTTTTGTGTTTCCAGAATGCTCCCTGGGCTTTGTGGTTTGGTTCGGAAGAGTTTTTACAGCATTGCATTTTCCACAGTTCTAGTTCAGTCAGACTATTTCTGGTGAACATATTTGACACGGGAGCACCACATTGAGGCTGTGTCTCTGTGTGTACCATTCTAGAGGTTAACGTAGGAAGAGTATGAGGCCTGTCTAGGCAACCTAGCAGGACTCCTGTCTTTTAAAATAATGTGCAGGCCTAGAGACATATCTCAGTGTTAAAATGCTTTGCCTACTCTGCATGAAGTACACACACACACACACACACACACACACACACACACACACACACACACCACACACAGACAGTAAAAATTAAATGTAAAAATAAATATGAATAAGATAATCTATTTTGAAAAGCAGAGTTGATACCACTTGAGAATTTACCAGGTTACTGGAAAGCTATTGTTTGCTGCATGAAGGGGAGGGGTCTTTAGTGAGTAAATGTGTTTTTACCTGGCTCTAAGTGTTATGCCGCGTAGTCCTGGGGCGCTGTAAGAATATCTACACCCAAATGCTGCTTTCTAAGGTTCTTGCATGATTGTATGTCTGCCCTTGCAGCTTTATGTAATTGTAACTACCGCCCAAACATCACAAGGAGAAAAAAAAAAAATAACAGGAAACCATCTAAGGACAATCAAATAGCCATTAATCTGTACTCTTTCCACACAAAGTAAACATTAGCTGCAGCTCAATTAACCGCCACAGTTCGCAGATGCTCACAGTATGGCTGCCCACAGTTGTGCTCTTCTCATTAAGGTGCCTCAGAACTGTGCTTGCAGCTAGCTCCCCGCGGGGAGTGTGCGGCACAGGTAGCGGGCATGCCTGGAATTGGAAGACGTCAGCCACACACTCGTCCCAGAAAAGATGCATCAGCAGGATTTATCACCATGCTTGAGCTAGTACCTCATCCGCTACCCCCTTCTGGGCCATTAACCGCAAAATACAGAACTTGACAGAGGCAGAGACCAAAAATGCATCCCTGGGGCTTGAGCCATCTGGAAGAAACACAAGTTTGCCCTGTATCTCCTCACCGCAGAGGAAAACCCCAGGGCTTCTTCACAAAGGATGGGTTTTCTTCCCTCAGATGCTTGGGTTTTGCTTAGGGGAGCGCCATGCCAAAGCCTATGAAAGCTACTGAAGACCGGTTATTGGGTTTTGCTGTATTATGTTTGTATCTGTCATGCAGAGGGGTCAGAGAACTGCTAGTGGAGGTCAGTCCTCCTTTTCCATCTTGTGGGCTCCATGGATATACAACTCAGGTGGTTCTGTGGATATGTAATTCAGGGAGTCAGGCTTGGCAGCAAGCCCCTTAGCTGCTGAGCCATGCTCCAGACCTGTAGAGACAGGTTTTAAATAGTTCCCCAGCACGGGAAGAGCCGGGGTAAATATTACTTCCCTTGGAAGCAGAAGCATAATGCAGAGTGCGGATATTTAGAATCTTAGACAGGAAGCCAGCCTGCTTTACCGATAACCAGAGTGAGCCTGAGGCACAACAAGCCTTGGTCCTCCTGACACCTGAAGCCAGGTATTGTGTTTACAGCATCTCCCCTGCTTCCCAGGGTTGTAAGCCCTTCCAAGAGGCTCCCGCACACTGAGAATGGGCTTCCTCATGAACCTCGATTCCATGCTCAAGTCTCAGTTTCAGTGACCACTGACAAATAGGCTTGCTCCTGTCTTAGGAAACAGTCTCTCTTAAAAGAAGCAGAAGGGTCGTTTGAGAGCAAAAGACATAGGCTGTGAAAATCCAGGGACCCCCTCCTGGCCAAACCAGATCCTGACAGCTTGCAATGGACCTGAGGGGACAGGTTTGAAGCAGGGCCTTAGAATGTGCTGGTTCCTATTTGCTTGACATCCACTGCTATCTGACGAATGATATCACTGCCCTCTTTCCTATAGGCTATGCACTGGATGTCCTGGGGCTGAGATCCTGATGGCAGCTGCTGTGGCTTTCTCATGCTCTCTGCCTTATCAGTATTCACTGCCTGGAAGCAGACGAATAATCATGAGAGACCAACTAAGAGTAGCCAGAGTAGAGATCGGAATGTCTCCCAGAGGCTGCCCTCAAAGCCTTTATTCTCAGTCTGTGGGGTACTGAGAGGAACCTCTCAGGGAGTAAGGGAAGTAAGGTTACTGGGGTGCATCCCTAATTGGGATTGTGCATTCACATTCCTTTCATTTCTTTATTTCCTTCTTTCCTTCCTTCCTTTTTCTTCCTCTTCCTCTTCCTTCTCTTCCTCCTCTCCCTCCTACTCCTCCTCTTCCTCCTCCTTCTTTTCCCCTCTTCAGTCATGGAGACACTGAGTTTCTTCATCACACATCCCTACCATGATGCACTTGCAGCCTGGCCAGAGACCCAAACACAAAGGCCAACTGAGCACGGTCTAAAAACACCAACACTGTGAATAAAAATCCCTTCTCCCTTTTCAAAGTTGACAATCTCAAACGTTTTGTAACTCTCATGGGACAAGCCCACAACCAGCAGGCAACTTATTTGTATTCTATTTTGTGCTGAGGTAGGTTTTTACTATGTAGCTCAGCCCGGCCTTTCTGCCTTCATATCCTCAGGGCTGGGGTTCCACGTGTGTACCCCCACGGGCAGCCAGCGGCTTACTTTTGTGATTCTAACACCAAGTTTCAGGTATAATGGCAGGAAAGAGGAAAAATCCAAAAATATCTTCAAAACTACTGTACGGGTCTCTCTTTACTATTATATTGTTAGTGTCAGGCTGAATTTTCTTTACTCAAAACAACCCAACTTACCAGACTGGATGCAGAAGAAATGAGGCTATCTGGGGTCCTCTGTTAACACTGAGGTAGCAGAGTCCTAAAGCTGTGCTTACTCCTCACCATCGAAGCTGTCATTTGTCACGGCCATTTTACATGTAATTAATATATTATTGTCATATAAAGAGAATTAGTAAAGCACAAGCTTTGAAGTTCTCAGTTCTCAGTTCTAATATGGTAAATATCGGTGGACAGAGAAATGTGTATGCAAAACCTTTTCAAAGTGCTCAATAATATTAAAAAAAAAAGTGGGTACTCCTATAAATTAAATGCTTGAGAGCCAGAGTTCAGGAATGTTTCCTAGACAATGCATCCCAATACCCAACCCCTAGATAATGCATCCTGATACCCAAAACGCCTGGCCCCGGATTCCCCTCACTGCTATATCCAGAATCGTCTATGTCTCTGTGACTTTGGAGCAGTGAGTAAGAATAATATTGGTTCCAGTCACAAGCCCCACTGCAGCTTCTTCTGAGCAGAGATCCTTTGACTCTGCTCTCCAGTTTTCTTATGTTGCATTAAAGAGCATCTGAAACAGTCTGGGTGCGCATTCTATGGGGAGACTTTTCCTGGCTCTCCTGAGCCCATGGGCTTAGTGATCTTTCTAAGAAAAGCCCTCCAAAGCCTCTGCTGGGGAACAGTGCTCTGTCCTCTTCAGCCTCACATGATACCCGACTCACTCCTCAGGAGGGCCGCTTCTGAGCTCATTGGCAACTACTTTCTTTCAAAATTCATTTGTCATGGTTTAGAGAGGGAGAGAAAGGAGAAGGGATATGGAATTTTACAAATTCTGTGAGTGGAATAATGTAAGGCTCCACAAGGCTAGGGATTGAAATTGAACAGGGAAGAGAAAAGAATAAACAGTTTTGTTAAGTCTGGAAAAATAATACTATCCTCCCTACAAATAGAAGGAAGGAAAGAAAAAGAGAGGAGGGGGAAATGGAGAGAAGGAGGGAGAGTCGAAGGAAACAAAGCTCAAGAGAGGGGGGCGGGGACAGAGAGAGAGAGAGAGAGAGAGAGAGAGAGAGAGAGAGAGAGAGAGAGAACAAGAAAAAAGAGCCCAACTGAGGAGTGCTTAGCATTTAATAGCTGCTGCTACCAGCAAGAGAATCAGCTTCCTTCGTCACTGTGCCCCAGTGGGTTGTCCTATACTATTCCTAGACAGGCTATACCACGTGAACTCAGTAGGTTTAAAACTGAAGCACAGAAAGCCAGGAGGGAAAAGTGGTAGGGGGTATAGGCTTACAGGCTGTGGTCCCGCTAGTCCAGTGATGGCTGTCTACCAATAGAAGGTCCAAGAATCCAGTAGATGAGGTTGGTCTTTAGTCTCTGCCAGAATCCTGAAGAAGTAGGCTGCAAGGCCAGCGAAGGTGTGGTCTTGCCAATAAGAGGGAGGGCAAGCAGGTAAAATAAGAAGCCTGCCTTCTTCCAGGTCCTTAATATTTGCTGCCAGCAGAAGGTGTGGCCAAAGTTAGAGGTGTACCTTCTCACCAAACAGATTCAGATTAAAAGCAGATCTTCCAGCTTCCAACTGTGGCAAAAATTCCCACAGGTATGCCTAGCCAGTTTGGGGTTTTAGTCAATTCCAGATAGAGTCAAGTTGACAACCAAGACTAGCCATCACAGTATTGGAGAGGAGGGGTTAGAGAGCTGGGTTTATTTCAAAACTCACGTGTACATATGAAATTCTCAATGCCCCCCCCAAGATTTTTTTAAAGCTGCAGTGATTTTATGTGTACGAGTGTTTTGCTTGCTTGCACGTATGTATGCACACTACATACCTGCCATTGCCTACTGAGGTGATAAGAGGGAGCCAAGTGTACTAGAACTAAAGTTGAAGGTGCTTAGGAAGTGCCCCATCTTTGCTACAAATAACCTGGGTCCCCTATCAGAGCAACAACTGCTCTTAACTGCTGAACTATATCCCCAGCCCTCCAAAAGATTTATAAAAAGTGAGACAACTATGTTTTTATTCTATTAAAAAAATCATTGGGTGGTGAGTCAAGTAGAGTGAATGTAAGTCCTAAGGGGAGCGCTTGGGAGTAGGAGGCAGGAGGATTACAAGTCATGGACTAGTCTTAGTTATACTCTGAGTTTAAGGCCAGCCTGGGCTAGATCATGAGAACTTGTCTCAATAAACAAAAACAAAAAGCAAGCCAAACTCTAGGGTGGTGTAGAGGAAGATCTCTTTCCTAACATGTGCAAGACTCTAGATTACGTACGCAGAGCAACAGCAACAGAACAGAGCGATTATAGAGGCTGGAGAGGTGGCTCAGTGACCAAGAGCTCTTGCTGCTCTTACAGAGGACCTAGGTTTAAGTCCCAGCACTGACGAGAGATTCTGTAGGTTCAGTTTCAAGGGATCCAGCGCCTTTTCTGGTCTTCATGAATATACATGTGGCACACCTGTTTGCATATCAGACAGAAAACACACACACACACACACACACACACACACACACACACACACGTAAAGAAAAGTTAAATCTCTTAAAAAGGCAGTTATATGGTAAATGCTGGAAGTGACATTTTGAGTCCTCACTCTCCCTTTAGAGAGCTTATGATGACATCTAATGTTCAGGTACAGTGACTCTGTTAGCCTACATAGATCTGCCTTTCTCCCTCCTGCCTGCTGCTTTCGATATTAAAATATTCATTGTAGCTAATACACTTTCATTATCAGTCACCCTGGACTCTTTTCTAAAACAAGCTTCTCAGACAGACCTGATGGACTCCTTCAGGCATGGCTTTGTGTGAAGAGGATTGGGGCAGGACAGCCCGTGAATACTTGGTACTGACACAGCTTCCTTGGTCCACTGATGCAGCTTCTCGAGGCACAGCACATTATCAGACAAGTGCCAAGGCCTCGATGAGGAGGATAATGGGAAGGCAAGACCAATGGGAAGCTATCGTGCTTTTGTTTGTTTATGCTTCTCAGGGTCATGCTCTCTTACAGAAACTAGAATAATGACGGCTTCAAAGGCTTTTAAGAAAGGCACTGTGCTTCTCATTCGGAATGAGTGCCAGTGATCCAGGGCACGGCTGAGGTTAGGCCGAGTCATCTATTGCAGGGAGACAGAAGTCCTTGCTTTTCCATTAGCACTCAAGCTTTTCAGGTGCGCTGTGTCCACTGAGCCTGGAGTCTAGGGAGGGTCTGGCCCTTCAATGGTGGGTTCCTCTCTAGCTAATGAGAAGCACTTAGATGCTCTCTCAGTACACTACCTTATTGTATTTGGAGATAAACAATAGCTGAAATATTTACATTTGAAACCCAAACATTTTGACAACAATTGCAGCTGCTAAATGAATTATGAAACCTGTGAATTCAGACGCTGACAGACAGAAGACAAGCAGATTGCGGCTGGGAAGAAGGCTCCTGGCTTCTGCTGACTGGCTAATGCAGGTTTCCAAGGAAGTAATTCGATCTAGCCATGATTTGTAGAGGAGTTTGATTTTTTTTTTCACAAGATACATTTAATTGCTCTTTGATTATGCCTGTCTGACTGCCATTATCCTTCAGCTGACAAGTTACCAACTTAGGCGAGCTATTGCCTTGATGTAACTCTTGGGAGATTATGCTCTGTGTATCTGGGTTAATAGCCAGCAAAGAACATTGGTGTTCAGGAAAGGAAATGTTTCCCTCTGTTTTCACCAACCTTAGGTATACAGCTAGTTCTCGGATACATTAGCTAATCAATAATAAAGCATGCATTTCTTCATGTCTTTGAAGGATTTTGAACATTTTGGTCAAAGTACATGGATACCTGGAGAGCCCAGCATTAAGGCTCTCTCTTATGGAGTAGAACTGCAAGCCTTATAAATTGAGAGTCATGGCTGAACGGGGTGGCACACGTCTTTAATTCGAGCACCCAGGAGGCAGAGGCCAGTGGATCTCTAAATTCAAGGCCAGCCTTGTTTACCTAGTGAGTTCCAGGACAGCTAAGACTATAGAGAGAGAGACCCTGTATCAAAAAGCTAGAAAAAGAAAGAACAAATAAATGGAGAATTGTGTTTAAAGTTAACCCTTCATAGAGAGTTCTTCATTTGCAAAACAAATGTTTCTTGACTATAAGACTAAAAACCCGGAGACCCATGTGTGAGTCTCCTCCTTAAGTTTTGCTAATGGACTGACTTGGGACGAGTTACCTTTATTTCTCTCAATACAGTAACTTGCCGCATAGCAATGAGAAGCCCAGACTGTAATTTTAATAATGCAAGGAAAGGAACTGACTGCTTAATAGAAGTGGTCGATCTCATGACAATGAGAGGTTTGAAGAGAGCTCTGAAATAATTGACCTGAAAGAGGCCACTAGTCATGGAGACTTGCAGAAAGGAAAGCACCAGATACAACCAATATTTTTCCAAGGTAACCTCAGTTTGCTTCAAACTGAGTCCTGACCATAGGTATAGATTAAAAACCAAAGAATGGCATCAGTTAAGAAAACACAGACAAATGGCACTAAGCAGGGTCTGAGATGAACCTACCATTATCAGAAGGCAGAGGCAGTGTCAGGGCCATGGATATGTGGGAAGTCTGTAGACACATGTGTCTCAGAGATACAGGCTGAGTGCTTGATCCATAGCCAAGCACTGCCTCCCATTCTCCATCAAACTCCACTACATACAGGAAAGTTTCCTCAGTCCCTTCTTCTCTCCATGCAAGGGGGAATGTGTTATCTCTGACGGCTTTCAAAACTAGCAAATATTTACTGCTAAAAAGAAAGACGAATTACGAAACCTTTTTCTGTTAGAGGCTGCTGATTCCTCCTGGGATTGCCGGGGAGCCTGCAAAGAGGTACTGCCAACTCAGAAAAGCCACTGCAGTCACCTCGCTGTAATAGAGAGAACACAGACGTTAATGGCGGTTTAATTAGATTTACCATAAGGAAGATGTGTGTGTGGGGGGTGATGGGGATGGGATATGGGATGCTTCTATATTAAGAAACCTGAATGATGGCATGAGCAAATAACAAATACCCGGCAAGTGAAAAGCAGTGAAGAACACAGCCGTTGTCTACAGGGTACTATTTGCCTCAGTGCTTATGGGAGTTGAATGTACACGTAGACAGGAGAGTCACAAGCCCCGCCTTATAACATGTGAGCAGGCAGCCCACCTCCGAGAAAGACTTTAATTGATTGTGCCTCTTGTCGAATGAGAAATAAAAGCATGCTTCCATGTACTACAGAAAAAACATGTCTGGCTTCTCCAAACATTTTGATAGTAGATAGTTTCCATCACTGAGATAGCCTACCATTCTCCCCCTTGATCTCCACAAGTGAAAATCTCACGAGGCTGTACCATATTTATTTGTATGCTATTCTCCTAGAAAAGGCAGAAAGGAAGAGGCAGGCACAAAAGAGCACACACAGCAAAGGAATGAGTGGGAGTGGGTCTTCTATTTCACCCGCAGGAGAGCAGGGTGGGAGGACTCACCATTCACTTCTCTGCCTGCTCTGGGAACCAGCACAGCCTTGAGCATCTACAGCTCTCCCTGGGACTCAGTTATCCCATCTCTAAATCCAACAGCCCACAGACATCGACCGGAAGATCCTAATGAGTTGCTGACTCCTGGGTGTCTTGGGATTCAGAAGGGAAGGCTTACATGCTTCCAGAAGTTAGACAAAGCTGGGGGATCCTGAACAGCATGGAGAGGCTTCAGAGATCCCCCTTATTGACTCTCAAACTGTAGAGACTCAACACATCAAAATGCTGAGACAATCAGATCCAGGAACAATCCGGTTAAGATTCGCAAGCAAAAGGAGAGTCCCTGTAGGAAGCAGCTTAGGTCTCTAAGCCAGGCTGTGCCACCCACCACAGAGCTGGGCAAGGGCAGGCTATTGACAGCACAGGACAGTGCCAAGGGTGTCCCCGCATGGCTCCAGAAAGGAATCTCTTGGACAAGAAATGAGTTGCACCCTGGTGGCTTTGCCCCCCATCTAAAAGTACCCCAGAAATAAGGGCTTGCTAAGGAAATCACTAACAAAGGCAGGACAAGTGGCTTCAGGGTACCACAAGCCTTTGCTGACTATTTTTTATCAAGGTCACTCTAGACCTGACAGACTTAGGCTGACCATCCACTGCTGACTTTTGACGAGTTCTATCTGCTTCGTGGCTTCTAAACTCTTTTCATGGGTCAGTTTACTCTCTTTTTATAATGATTCCAAGGTGGGAAAGTGTTTTCATAACCCCCTAATTTGCAAGGAAAAGCCTTAAAGGAGATTTCCTCAGAAGGATCCTGCCTGTGCCGAAGACAGACAGAGATAAACAGGAGAGGGCATCAGGGACCAACGGACCTGTCCCCCAATAAAAAGGAAATAGGTGTGTACGTCCTGGACACAGGGAGCAATTCTTTTCAGACCTAATGAAGACCTGTCGGTCTGAGTCTTTGTCTTCTATTTTTGGAGAATTTAGACATGTGAGTCACTGCAAGGTGGCTGTCCCCTTTAGTTACTGGTTTCTACATAAAGGATAAAGCACCGGACATAAAGCAGGCGGCACTCCCCTCTGTGGATTTATTAAGAAGACCCCGCAGGCGAGTCATAAACTCTGATCGAGTTGGCAGTTCCAGCTGTGTAATTGATATCCGATGTTTTCTATCGACTGCTGTGCAAAGCTTCAACTTCTGTCATAAAAACAGAGCTCCCGTTTCTTCTGCAGGAAGATGCCGGAGGATGCTGCTAAAATAAGGTCCACCTTTCCGGAAGTTCCCAGAGAGCCTTGGGAAAGCCCCTAGCGAATGCTTCCTGTAGACTCGCTTCTCCTTAAGTCACTTGCACATTTGGCCCTTGCATTTGCTCTACATCGTGGGTGATTCTCACCCTTCCTAATGCTGCATCCATTTTACCACAGTTCCTCATGTGGTGATGACCCCCCCACCATAAAATTGACTTCATTGCTTCTTCCTAACTGTAGTTTTGCTACTATTATGAATTGTTAAGGTAAATCTCTATTTGTTCTCCATGGTCTTGGGTGAAGGGTCTGTGAAGGGGCCATGACCCACTGCTCTACACGATTGTCTTTCGTATAAGACGCAGCATATAGACAACACAGTTTGACGAAGGTACTAAAGAACAAATAAGAGGGGCAGAAGTGTTGGAAAACATGGGAGTCTCTTGTTTTCCTCCCCTCCCTCTTGAAAGCTCGAGGAGAGAGGCTCTGTGCAGAGAACAAAGACCAAACACTGCGTGATTTCACAGGCACTATTTCCTCATGATACACAATAGACCTGCAGGTTTTAAACTTCAGAAGGGGAAGTTTGCGAAAACACCTTGAGATTTGCCAGTTCCCCGGCTGAGCTGTGAAAGACAAAAACAGGAGCTTTTGTAGGCACAGGGATGACAGCTTCAACAAAGACTCAGCCTCAGCCCAAGGTGATACATCTCAAAAGACATTCTCCGCGCCAAAGGCTTCAGGCTCCACAGAGGCAATATTGATAAAAGCCTTATCACCATGATTGTTTATCCCCAGCTACACCCTAGACTGCTGACGACTGCGCTCCCAGGGCTTCCACACTGAGTTCTGTTTGGCAGATTAGATCTCCGGGTTCCCCCTCCCCCTCCCCCTCCTCCTCTTTCTCTCATTTTCCTTCCACAGCCATTTGCCTATGGTAATATTACTGCTCTTGGAGGAGTGTTAGTGAGGAAATTCCGAAATTACTTTTGCTAGGGGGAGAAATAGTGTGAAGTCAGAGTAAAGACCTCAATCAGGATATTTTTCAGGCCCTTGGCAGTGCAGGGCTTGGCCCAGCTCGGATTTCTCCTTGGTGACTAGTTATCCCCTGAATATGCTCGCCAGCATGCGCACTGCCTTTTGGGTGAGGGCGTGGAGACTGTGGTCATGCTTTCCTTTGTTGGTGCGCATGCGTCTTTTGCTTGCAGATCAAACAGGTACCTGGGTTCTAGTCGTAACTACCTCCATGGTAAAGTGGGAAATGCCAACATTTGCGTACTGTTCAGTACTTCCTCAATTTCCTATCTCTCCTGCCCCCTTCTTTTCCTCTTCCTCCCATGTCTCTCCACCCCTGCCTCCTTTCTCTCTTTCCTTCTCATTTTACTGCTGAATTGAGTTCCTTTTCAAAGGGACTGAGACTATGTCCATTAACATTCATCTGCATTGTTGGTGTCTGGAAACTGCTCTGGCATCCAGCATTGAAGTCACCTGCTCATCTGTTGCCACAGCAACGGCCATACATTCCCAGTCTACCTTTGGTTCAGCTCCCACCTTCACTTGGGAGCAGTTACATCACATTTCAAATAAAAGGCAGACCCTTTCTGCCCCCTTCCTCTTCTCCCTCCTTCCCTCATTTCCGTTGTCCCAATAAACCTCCTCTGTGTGTTGGCCTGGTGTGGTTTGTCAGGACTCGAGCCGCGATTTCTATCCCAACACGCATGGGTTGCTATTCAACAGCTGCTTATGCCCCCACCCCATAGTCCTCGCCCATCGTCTCTGGCTGACATAGACTGATGCAAATACTTCCGTGCCACTTCTGCTTTCTACCTAATCCTACTTTTCTTTCTTCTTCCTCCCCTCTCCAGTCTTCCCCACTCAGGTCAACCCCTTGCCCACTGAGAACACATCTTCACCACACATGGCATGGTCCGATACAGTTCTTCTCACGGCTCCTGGTTCACTCTAGGACTTCAGTGAGCGTCACTGAGATGTTTCCTTGCTCCTCCTACTTTTCCAAGGATCTGAACAGAGAATGCACTCAGTCGGCAATGGATAGTACAGAAGAAAATGCACTCAATGGTTTCATTTAAGTCATGGAGCCTAGAGATTTGAGGAAAGAGGGAGTCACAGGTTTGTGACAAATGGGGGGAGGGGTGCCCGTCTAACAAGGATATGGACAAAAGGAAACTCTTATATACTATTCCTTGTCTTGCAGGAAGTAGGCTATCTCCTTCCCGTGGAAGGATGGAGAATAGAAAACAGCCAAGGATCTTCAAAACAGTGTCCTTGAAAACAGACAAACCATTTCCGATAGAGGTGATTATTGGTTATAGCATGGTAAGGATGTTCCCCCTGAGGATGCAGACCCAGCAGCTCTTCCATGGAGACAAAACCCTAGCCGGAAACCATCATGTGACGGTTTCTGCAGGGGCCCTTCTCTTTTCTGTTGCACGCGGTATGCACCTGATTTGATGAGTTTCACTATATGTCTGCTAGTTGAAGTGTGTTTTTATTTCACTTGCTACATGCTTAATAAACTCACTCATTTAAGATAAAAATCAGAGCTATCATAAGTCACCCCCTAGGTGGAATAAAGCCCATCAGAGAGAACAAAAGCTTCTGACTTTCAACTTAGAGCCTGGCTGTCCTCGGGGCTGTTCTATTTGAGGTCAAAGGGATGGGCATAATGGCATTAATGGCATTATGGTATGCTTTGTGTGGTTTCCATTCACCCCATATTCCCCATATCATTGTTCCCAGGAGATTTTGTATGTGTATTTCCATAAGATCTTTTCCCCCTGGGGACCTCTAGCCTTACTGCACAAGAGCCTCTCTTCGGGTCTGCTAAGGACTGTTAATCATCCTTAGCTGCTACTGGAGGCTTTCAGAGGCTCTTCTGAAGGGATAAGGAAGGAGAGAGATGCTTTTCTCTGGCCAGATACTAGCTACAGTTAGAAGAAAGCATACAAGCCCCAGCCCCCAGCAATCACTTCCATATTCCCTTCTCTCTGGTAGTAGGTTCCCAAAAGGAGCAGGGATATCCAAGTTGGTGAAACATCAGGCAAACTTCTGCAGGCCTAGAAGGAATCAGCAAGGGGATCTCATGAAACAACTACGCTTTTCCTTATCTTGCCGCGTTCTCCTGGTTTTTTATCTTAGTGGGTAATTCATTTGCCTGGGTAGAAACATCCCTGCTAACCGCCCTGTCTTAAGCAAAAGGGGACCCATGGTTTTGCCCTTTCAGAAAGTCCGGAGGCAGACTGTTTGTAGGTGATAACAGACCGCTAGGTTCAAGCTCACTTTGCACTTCTTGCTTTACCTGTAGAGTCCCTCTTCTCTGCATAGAGAAAGTTGGCTTCCTCCTCAGACATCGCATCAGCACGCAGAGCAGGAAGGAGGAGCTGTTGGCTACTGAGTCACCTGGGATACTCTCCCCGGGAGAAAAGACAACTCCAGGACAAGTGTTTCTCTGTCGCAGTGTCCCATGCATACATCTCAAGGAGGACAGGATGCTAGCATGCCACATGAGGTCTGGACATCTTGTACGAGCCTGCTCCTCAATTCCGATTTCACTTTCTCATAGCGGCTTTGCTTGATGACTCAGCACCCCTAATTCTCCACCGTACTCAGCATATCTCACCAGACTGAATGGCAGGTCTGACAAACCACCTCATGCGATTAAAATACATAGCTATCTAGAGCTTCGGTTTCAAACACGCCTCGGTAAAGCCGTCAAAGTCTCAAGGTCACCTCTCCCCATTCATCCGGTACTACTATCTCTTCCCTCTTGCAGACGCTGAAGTGTCTGTGGACAGACAAAGTGAATGCCACTTGTCACTACCATAAAGAATCTAGGCTCTGCTCAGTCCTCCACAGTCCAGATTCTGCCTCCCTCCCGCAGTTTTGCTCATCTGAGTGCTTTTCTGGTTCTATCTGTCTTTGATTGTCCCCGGGGGTACCATCAGGGACCCAGATAGGAGACATAACTGCTCCCCACACCTTTGGTTACAGATTCCCACCCACAGCTAGAGTTAATTCCCTTCGGAAACAAATTCCAGACAATTATGTGCAGGTAATTGTTCAGTTGCAGCCTCTCTTCTCGGGGCTGTCTTCGAGCAGGCTTCCTAGTGTTGGGCTGCTTAAGGGACAGTGTGCCAAGCCATTATTACAAAGAAACGGGAGCGCCAGCGGAATTTATGCTTCCATTTCAAGGTGGGGGAAAGGTGATTCCCTTTAAATATATTAGCCTCTACTTCTATAAAATAGATTATAATCCAAGGTCACAAAGAGAAAGACCTAGATTTCCATAGTCCTAAGTGTTCCCACTGGGTAGGCCAGTAAGGGATTTTCAGACTTTAATTGTAGACCACTTAGGCACTCACTATGGCTCTGACGATATGGAAAAGCACAAAGAATATAGTCAGTCCTCAGAGAATTTGCAACAAAGGGACACCTGATAGTGGTAGTGTCTTCTCCCTGCCCTTCTCAACCAAGATGCAACACTTGGCAGAACACTGCAAATCAGTTCTCTGCTGCACTCTTGGTGCCAACCCAGGTCACTGTGGGGTTGGGGTTGGGTAGGCTAGGACCAAGCAAATAGTCACTCACACTGTTCTGTACTTCCTGTGGCCAAGAGAAAGAGTCCCCAGGAGACAGGCTCTCAGGCCAACTGCCAACTCACCTTGTGACATGTGACGTGACACAAATTGTTGGATGCCATAGCCTTGTTATCCACATCTGAAATATGGGTGGATGATTTAGGTCTATCTTCAGCTAAGATAAAATATCTGCTGTATGGACTTTGTTCCAGGAATGTTTGGGACCTTTAGGACCTGAAATTGAAGTTTTCAGATATATGGTACAGTTGTTGCAGTCCACAAAGTAGAAATCAAAGGATGGGGGACTTCAAAATCAGGAAGGATACTGTTCTTGTATGGGGGTGGTGGGTGAACAAGGATACTGTTTAACTCCTCTTATCCCAGTCTGCTCTTGTATGGTCCCCACTGTGACTATACTTCTACCAAGCTACAAATGCTGGAGTGCAAATTCTTCACTCCCCATGGCACTTACTTCCTCTTCCTCCAGTCAAAAGGCCAAGCCCTCCTGAGGATGCCCAAGTATCTGCAGTCTCCTGCTCCATTCCTCCACCCCATCCACTTGCAATCAGGACAGATTTAAAAGTATGGAGCTATCAGTCCCCTATGTCACAGTGCCAGTAGATAGATGCCCAAGGGCATGCACCATGTTAGAAGTTACAGAACCTGTCAACTCTCCTCTCTGAGCCTTTCTGGGAAAAAGTAATCAACACTCCTATGTGAAACCACACACCCAAGTTAAACCATCTGCTTGCTGCTTCCTTCCGTCTTTCTCTCTCTTTCTATTTTATTTCCCTCATTTCAAAGGTGAACAGAAATCACTTGGCTTGATGTGAAAATACAACGAGGCTGTCTGATTGCAAACACCAATATCCTCCCTTCGACTCCTGGCTACTTCTGTGATGAGGAGGGAGGAACCTGGGAGTAAAATGGGTGGCAACCTCCCTCTTGTAGGGGAAGCAAGAGAGGCTTGGGGTGGGGTGAGGCGAGAGGAGTCTTCACTTTTGAAATAAGCACTTAAGGAAATGGGGATGTGTTCAGAGAAGAGTTCTAGAATTAAATAAGATTTTGATGGGAAGATGCCATCGTTGATTTCTGATGTCTGCTATGGCTCTGGTTAAGGGGGAAAAATATCACAAGTATTCTCTGGCTGTGCAGACTCCAACTGGATGCCCTTAAACAGAATAAGTTTAAGCTACAAAGGAAATAAACCTTGATAATACAGTCTTCTTTATCTGCTGCTGACTCAGGGTTAGAACTTTGAATCTTAAAAGTTATTTATGGCAAGAGAACTTTTGAATAAATACCCACATGCCACTCAAAATGAATGGACCATGGCTTCTGATGTTCCTTCTCAAAGGCTTACACACTTTGTTATCAGTAACCCTTTTATCTGCCTGTCTCATCTTTACCTCAATGCTTTTTCTTCAACAAGACAAGATGGCTGAAATGCATGGGTACAAATATCGCATGCTCTGGAAGATTAACAGTCTGGGTTTCCTGTGAAGGAGACATGACATGCTTAAGGTATGGAAGGGAAATTAGTAAAAAACCCCCCTAATCAAGAATCCCATACCTCATCACTCTCTTCTTCAACACACAGGAAATCGAACAGTTGCAAAATTTAAAAAGCCGGATTGACTTTAGCTGGCAGGCCTACTTGACAAACACAGGGACAAGCAGAGTCCATAGAGGGAAGTAAAGAGCATAAGACAGAGACCCAAGAAGGAGTACCAGGAAGTGTCTCTCAGGGTTTGCTGTCATGCTCAAAAGAGAAGTAGATGAGATGAGATGGAACTGCTCTGAGATTCCATCTCACCCCAGGAGGGATGGCTATCACCAAGAAAATTGACAAGGAGGAGAAGGAGGAGGAGGAGGAGGAAGAGGAGGAGGAGGATGAGGAGGAGGAGGAGGAGGAGGAAGAGGAGGAGGAGGAGGAAGAGGAGGAGGAGGAGGAGGAAGAGGAGGAGGAGGAGGAGGAGGAGGAAGAGGAGGAGGAGGAGGAGGAGGAGGAGGAGGAGAAGCAGCTGCAGCTTGGTGAGGATGCAGGGGAAAAGTAAAACTTATTTGCTGATGGCTGGGGTATAGTGCAGTAAAGCCATTAAGAAAATCAATTTGGAGGTTTCTTCAACTATTTAAATGAATACTAACATGTGACCCAGCTCTACCATGCCTGGGCATGTACCCAAAGGACTTCTTATCTTATACGAGAGATACTTGCTGACCCACATTTATTACCTCAGCATTCACAATAGTAAAGGAATGAGATGAAACTAAATGTTCATCAGGAGATGAATGGCATTTCAATCAGCTGCAAAAAAAAATCATGTTTTCAAGAAAAGGAATGACTATGAAAATTATTAAACTATGTTAGATGACCCAAACTCTGAAAGATAAAACCATGTTCTCATAGATGAGTGCTAGCTTTTGATGGATGCATGTGTTGGCTATGAAACTAGACAGGTCAAAGGGCAGCTGAGGGCGGAGGGGAGACAATGGAAGTTATCTATGGAAACAGAGACGAGACCAGTAGGAGTGAGAGGGTGTGATGAATGGAGACAAGAGGGAGGCAAAAGGGGACAGATCAACAGAAACAAGCGTATGCCTTAATAAACCTAGCATTTTGTATGGCAAATAAAAACATTTAATAAACTATGCCTGGTGTGAAAACATACATGAAATTAGCATGGCCATAAACTCAGGTTCATAACCTGTTTCTTTCATTTTGATAGATGCTCCCATGAAACATTCTATACTTGAAAAATCAGAAAACAGTCAACAAATTTAAACAAACTCTTTGCTTTAAAGATTTTTGTGTTCCACAGGCAAAATTAACACTGAAGTGCTGTGTGACTGCCACAGTCAGTCTTGTTTGTCATGTGACTGACTCCTTCCTTTGTTCAGCATTTTTAGTTCAGAGTCAGCTTCCTGAGAACTCTGTGGCCAGGCTTGTAACAATTTCTCGATATTCTTTTTTATAGTGCAAAATGCCTTGACTCTCCCAAAAGGGGACAGCAGAGGTTAAAGCTATCAAGCAAGGGGCATTAGCACAGGTCATATAGCTTGGGCCTGGCAATCAAGGGGTTTGATGTTGGCTCAGCCTTTCTGAATAGGCACAAAGTCTCCCTGGTGTGGGAATGACCTCAGTCACGTTATATAACCTGTCCACATATTCCTTGATAAAATGTTATCATTTTAACTTCTTCACACCTTTCCTGTGAGTTAACAGGATTCCCCTCCTCCATCTTTACAAGCGTCTGTCAGCAGTTGTTTTCCAATCTTAGCCATTCTGATCGGGGTGAAAGGAAATCTCAGAGCAGTTTTAATTTGCATTTCCCTCCTTGCTAAGTGTGATGGACATATGGAGTGATTACATTGAGAAGTTTTTATTTCTTCTTTTAAAAAGTCTTTGTTCAGATTCATAGCCCACTTTTTAATGGACTCATTTATTTTCTTGATTCTTTGTTTTCGGAGTTAGTTATACAGTCTGGATATTAATCTTCTATCAAAATGTGTAGCCAGCAAAATCCTTTTCCATTCTGTGGGCTTCTCCCTCACTAATTGATTATTTCATTTGCTGCAAAGAAGTATTTTCCTTTTGAGTTTCTACCTGTCAACTGTTTGTCCTTAATTTCTGGGCAACTGAAGTCCTATTTTTTTTTTTTATTTTTTTATTTACATTTCAAATGTTATCCCCTTTCCCCCCACCCAACCACCCACTCCTTCCTACCTCCCTGCTCTGACATTCCCCTACACTGGGGGGTCCAGCCATGGCAGGACCAAGGGCTTTTCCACCCTTTGGTGCCCAACAAGGCCATCCTCTGCTACATATGCAGCTGGAGCCATGGCTCTGACCATGTACTCTTTAGATGGTGGTTTAGTCCCTGGGAGCTCTGGTTGGTTGGTATTGTTGTTCTCATGGGGCTGCAAACCCCTTCAGCTCCTTCAATCCTTTCTCTAACTTCTCCAATGGGGACCCCGTTCTCAGTTCAATGGTTGACTGCAAGTATTTGCCTCTGTATTTGTCAGGCTCTGGCACAGCCTCTCAGGAGACAGCTCTATCAGGCTCCTGTCAGCAAGCTCTTCTTGGCATCAGCAATATTGTCTGGCTTTGGCGGCTGGATGTATATGGGCTAGATCCCCAGGTGGGGCAGGCTCTGAATGACCACTCCTTCAGTTTCTGCTCCACACTTTGTCTCCGTATCCCCTCCCATGAGTATTTTTGTTCCCCCTTTTAAGAAGGACTGAAGCATCTGCACTTTGGTCATCCTTCTTCTTGAGCTTCATGTAGTCTGTCAATCGTATCTTGAGTAATCCAAGCTTTTGGGCTAATATCCACTTATCAGTGAGTGCATACCATGTGTAGTTTTGTGTGTGTGTGTGTGTGTATGTGTGTGTGTGTGTGTGTGTGTGTGTGTGTGTGTGTGTGTTTAGAGTCCTTTGTGCATCTATATCTTGTAGGCTACTAACTACCTATTTTTTTTCTAGCAATTTGGGTGCTTCAGGTTTCAACTCAACATTGCCATGAACACAAATGTATCAGGAGATAATCCCTTTCCATAAATCCACTGTCCGATTGAAGAGAATCCACAACTGACAAAATAGAGCAAATACAAAATTCTACTTTTGCCGTGATGTGATAATTGACACTCCCATACTTATCACATGCTTGACAACAGCAAATCTTCTTTTTGGTGACAATACAGCCTGGATTTAGAGTTGGGATCTCCTGTGTTCCTCATGTGAGGTGGGGCTAGCATTGCTATCTTTTGAGAATGGTTGGAAAAGGGATCACGACGTGTCCATGCATTGTCAGGTGTGGCCGAAAGGATACTGCAGATGCTGCACTGCAAGCCCCACCCCCCCCTACTCAGAGTCTACTACTGGTGAGCTATGACAAGAAACAGCTGAGCTGGCATTGGTTCCTAGTGTCCCATATGCCTCTAACTTTGAATCTAGGCTTGAAGGGCGGATGTCTTGGTTAGGGTTTTATGATTAAACACCATGAGCAAGAGCAAATTGAGGAGGAAGAGGTTAATTTGGCATATGCTTCCACATCACTGCCCATCATTGATGGAAGTCAGGACCATACAGCAAGGCAGGAATCTAGAGGCAGAGGCCTAGGTAGAGGGGTCCTATTTATTGCCTTGCTCCTTATAGCTTGCCCAGCCTGCTTTCTTATAGCACCCAGGATCACTAGCCTCAGGGTGGTCCCACTGACTGCCTGTTGGGCTCACCCACATCAACCACTAATTAAGAAGATGTCCTATAGTCTTGTTTATGGTCAGATCTTAAGGAGGTATTTTTTTTTCATTGAAGGCGTCCTCTTCCCCAGTGACTTTAGCTTGTGACAAGGTAACATAAAACTAGGCAGTTTAGTAGATATTACCTGTTCATCTCGTGCTACTGCAAAGTCGATAGAGATGAGACGCAGGTAACACCTTTTAAAGCCTCCACATTTTATTAGTCAAAGCTGATCGCATGGCCACACCTAAAGTCAAAGGGCTAGTGAAGTTCACACCAACCCCGGGAACTGTGTAAGATTGTAAGGAGTCCTGCACAGGGTTGAACACAGTAAGCATCCTCCCACTGCTGACCTTCAAGATTCTTCCACTGTCCTTTAGTCCCTTAGCAATCTGTTTGCTCAGCTATAAATACCAATTATAGGATTACCATTATATAATAAGGGGTACCCCACGAGAAGCCACATCTCACCAATTGCTTGGGTATGTTTCCAAAGCAGCAAAATGTCCTGAGAAATAAGGCTTTCCTCCCTGCATCCCAGGCATCGATGACATCATCCTTCAGCTCACACTAGCACTGTCTGGTACTGAGGGGACATTAGCCGTGCAGGTGATGTGGTTTCTAGCAGCCATATAAAAAGTATTCAAAAGTGTTCAACAAAACCATCCAATGATATTGATATTACATTTAATCTTTATTCTTCATACAGCTTCAAAGCTGATTGTATTTCATGCCATGGTAGGTCTTAATTAAAAATCATTCATATTTCAAAAGCTCGTAGCCATGTATGGTTACTAGCTATCATACCAGAGAGTGAACCCTACATTGCACCCTTTGCTTGTGATGGTCACTGTCTCCTCTCTCCTTTCTGTGAGGATAAATGCATTTACTTATATCTCTCCCACAGTAACTGTGACATTTGGTTACACAACTTCATTTTATTGCCTTTCTGTGTGCTGGGACCAAGCACATAGTAATTAAACACCGAATTACATACTTAGCTCACGGTTGCTTACCTTAATCTATATTTGAACAGGCATTCAAAACAGCCCTTCCCCCCCCCAAAAAAAAAACATATTCTACTCTTTAGAGTAAGAGTTAAAGAAATAAAATTTATTTCTGAGGCACAAACCAAGTAATTTGCAGAGTAAACTTTACATTCCCAGCAAGTAGGCAACCTTACCTTGGGCTTCCTTGATTCACTCTAAATAAAATTTAAGGAGCAGTATAACTTACAACGTAACACACACTCAACTGATTTTTAAGTCATTAATTTGACCAACTTATGGAGACAAAAGTTCTCTTCATCACAAGGTAGCTGAGGCTTATTGAAGCAATTCAGTACAACTTATTTTTTATAGCTACTACTTAACGGAAATGACTCAAGGATGTTATGTGGCTATAAATAAATCCATAAGAAGTAACAGTGCATGTAAAGCAGTGCACTTAAGGAAAAGCCAGGGAGATGAGGAATGGAGCAGATGGGACAGCTCCTGACCCAGGTTAGGATGCAGAAGATGCTCATGGCAGGGGGATGGCTACAGCCACTTGGATCACTGACTCTGAAGTCTTTGCCACATTGAACGTCCTGCAAATGTTTTATAAAAGGGCCGATTAAAGATGCATGAGTGAGGAATCTGTGATGCATTTGTCTTCTGTATAAGGTACAATAACTTCATATGAGATATCAAGGATAATTCTAAGGCTGTTTAAAATCATATAAAACAGCCCATAAACAAAAAGATTGTCTCAACGGTAAGATTTATCTGATCATAAAATGAAACAGTGTCCTGTTAATGCTTAAGGAGCACTGGATGCCCACATGCCGAAGAATCAAATGAGAGCCCTATCTATCACTTTGCTCCAAAACCAACTCCAAATGGATCAACAACTTAACCATAAAATCTGAAACTTCTAAAATATAATATAAGCAATACCATCTATGAGATTGGTGTAGGAAGGAACTTTTTGAATAGGACTCCACTGGTCCAAGAATTAAGGCCAACAATTGACAAATAGTAGTTCATGAAACTGTAGAGCATCTGCTTATGGAAACAATCATCAAGGCGAAGAGGAAGCTCACTCGGTGGGAGAGAATCTTTCCCATTCATGTATCTGACAGAGGACTAATATCCAATATATATAAAGAATTCAAAAAAGAAAGTTAAAAAAGAAAAACCTACCCAACCAAAGATCAGGCCTGATACTTGGACAGAGAGTTCTCAAAAGAGAGAGAAAATGGCTAGGAAATATCTCAACAAATGTTCATCGTACCTAGCAATTAGGGAAATGCCAAAGCAAAACAAGATTTGAGATTTCATCCTACTCCAGTTACACAGGGAAACTTTTCTTTCCAAATTAACCTGGCTTTAAGAACATTGGGAATAAACCACCTGTTATTAGGCTCCCCAAAGTCTGCTCCAAGTTGGTGAAGCCTATCTATGCCATTCTCACCTCTGTGTTGTTTGCTTCCCTATGTGATACCTCCAGGGACATTCTCATACCACTGCTTAGCATATGTCCAAAGGACTCTACACCCTACTTCACAGACACTTCCTCAGCCATGTTCAATGCTGTTCTGTTATCAACAGCCAGAAATGGGAACATTCTAAACACCATTCAACCAAAGAATGAATGGCAAAAATATAATACACAGAAACTATGAAGTACTCTTCACTGCAAAGGGAAAAATGAAATCATTAACTTTTCAGGTAAATGGGTAGAACTAGAAAAAAATCATATTGAGTGAGGTAACCTAGACCCAGAAAGACAACCATTGCATCTTCTGGTCATCAGAGGCTCCTACTTCCAAACCTTTAGATGTGAGATGGCGTCACTATAGAAACCAGGAAAGGAAGGGAGGATCATTACAAGAATAGAGGCAATGGGGATAATTACAGAAGGAAATGGCAGGGGACAAGAGAAGAGGGAGGGGAGAAATGCAGGAAAAGGAGGGAGGAGGATAAAAGGAAGATAAGGGTGTCCTAAAAAAATCACAAACAACCATACTATTAACTATCTAAAACAACTTGTAAATGCATGTAATTCTCTGTATAAATATCAATCTCTAGATCAAATGAACTTTTCTCCTCTGAGCTGACAATTCTCTCTTCAAGAGCAAATGACTGCCTAACAAAATCCTTAATACCGCACATGAGAACACCTCTTTTCCCTTGTTGGTCAGGGCTGACTGAGACACTCTCAAAACTTACATCCTATTCCTATTGCCCTTTGGTATCACTCCCCTACCCCTGAGATGGAAGATAAGTCCCAATTGCTAAGGATTGCACTCCAGACAGAGGACCCAACGATCCCTGAGCAAGAACAAAACTGAACAGCCCCTCCCTGCAGACTAGATTCCATGGTACCAGAAGTTGTCATGCAATCTTCCAAAAACAGGAGGCAGGCACCCAACAGTTGTATCCAGCTATGACACCTTTGAACCACAACAAATATCAGCCTGGCACCACAACTCTAAGGGTAGAAGAGTAGAGCACAAACATAGTGGTAAACAAGAGTTGTCTAAGTGAATGTAAGACCCAGGAAAACATCCCTAGGATTAGAAACCTATTTGACTATTCAATGCCAGTGAAGAATCTACAACCAGTATTTAACTGAACCAGCACAATCCCTGACTACATTCTAAGTGTTTGTCCTTATGCCCACAGATAAGTGTAATACCCACCCTCATCAAGGAAACTTCTGTTTGTAAGAGACAGAAACCACTAAAGAAAACTGCTACTAGTCAAAATGCAGTTATGGAGCACAGTCCCAATGGCTATACGTACAATCCAGTGCTTATAGCTAAGCCTCAGAGGTCATTGTGTAAGAAGGTTTGGAATGGTTTTTCTAAGAGCCAGAGGATCTATAAGATTATGTTTCTTTATGGATCAGAAGCTACACCCATAAAGTCTCACCAATATGGCTGCCTGAACATGAGCTGAACAAGGACAGCATTAACAGACAGGCCAAAGTAGATGGGGGGAAGACTTAAACCTACCCAAGCTCTACAGGCAACTATAGAAACTGAGTGGAAGAAACAGTCTTCCTCATGCAAGAGTACACCTGTTACTCAACACAAATGGTCAGCCCTGAAAGCATATGTACACCTAAGACTATATAAACTGAGCAAGTTATATTCAGGAACATATATGTGTGTGTGTGTGTGTGTATGTATATAAGTTATATATTATATATAAATCACATATATAAAATTTATATGTATGTGCATATATGTACATACATGACTATATGTAATATACACAATATATCTTCATATATAATATTAAATATGATATACAATAAATGAGTAAATATATATTTATATGTGACATAATATTATATTATTATACTATGCATTAACAATATATTATCTTACATATTACATATGTTATGATTACACATACCATGTGCTATGAAATATTAATATCGACATTGATGTTAATATTAATATTAAGGTACTATATGATATATAATATTATAATGTAATATAGCATAATAAAATGTAATAAAGATTATTATAATATATAATATTAATATTTAAATATAGAAATATACTTGTTATATGTTTCTTATATATTAATTATATACAAATGTATATGAATATATATTGTAATAAATTAAAAAATATAGTATATAGAATGAATATATATAGGAAATATATAGGAATATATAATGAATATATATAAGTATATAGGATTATATATTTTTATATATAAAATACATTTATATATAAACATATATTATATGCCAAATTATATATATTATTTAAATAAAATAATATATAATTATATATTTACATATAAATATATAATATATAAATAAGATATATTCTATCCCTATATATATTTGTATATAATGTATTTATTTTATATTGCTATTTTCTATATAGTCATTCTATATTGCTATACACTATATGTATAAATATATAGGAATATATATTCATATGTAAATATATGTTCTATATAGGAACATGTCTTTAAAGATATAAAAGATAGCTTTTATATATATGAATAGATAACTATACATATTATTATATATATACATGTGAGTTTATGTGAATATAATAACAATTTGTGAAAAAAAGTTGAAAGAAAACAAGGAGGGGTTCATTAGAGAGTTTGGAGGGAAGAAAGGAAAGGAGTAAATTTTTTTCCCTATTATAATCTCCAAAAAAAGAAGGGGAAGGAGGAAGAAATAGTATCTCCATGCCTCATTTTGCCTTAATTTCCAATTATTCTCCTTAAATTTCTTATTCACATAGAAATTAGGGCCTGTTAGATACATTCCAGGTGCCCCTCCTAAACGTTTTGAAATGGGGGCATTATATATCTTTGATCTTTTGATTTAAAAACTATAAGAAACAGAAAACGGTATGTGAGTTCATCGTTCATTCATGCTAGTTGGTAGCGTTTGCAGCATAAGCAGAAGGGGCTGCCTGCACTCCCCTAGAAACAGGTGATGGCTCTGGGGAATGACAACCAAGGTCAATCTCTAGCCTTGGTGTATGCACACAATTCTCACCCACGATCTTGTATCTTTCCCACATGCTGGAATCATCTTGGGGTGACTCTGTTAGCTATGTGAAGGGCACAGACGAAGCTTCATAAGTCATCTTTGTATTCCCCTCACGCGTCTCAAGTAAAAAGAAACCAAGAAAGTTGGTCCTATGAAGAAATTAAGCACTTTGTCCTCCATGAATTGAATTAACTACCTATTCCTCAACACAGTGTAGCTGATTGCCCCCCCCCCCCATCGCAGCCTGATTTTTTTTCTCGGAATGCTATATAGAAAAGGATAATTAGAGTCATTTAGATGGATCGTGCCAGTGAGAACATTGCGTCTGCTTCTTAAGAAATATTCTAATCCAATGTGATTTATATTTGCATAATATCCTTTCGCAATATCAAAACACCCATTGCTAAAAATCAGAGGAAGCCATTGAAACTGGAGTTTATAGACAGGAAAGTGAGGTTAAAAATAAACACTGTCAAAGGAAACGGCTTATTTAATCAGATTGTTCCCTCAAAAAAATGCAGCCTAGTTTTTCTTAGAAGTGGTTAACCCATAATGGAAACTCACGGCAATTTTCAGACACACAACGGACTCTTTAATCTGACACTCACTTTTGACCAGGAGGGCATAATGCCAAAGAGAAACTGCATTTTAAGGTTCAATGTTGCCTTTTCTACTTCCCGTGAATTAAAAGTCAAACAAACAAAGTCATTAAAATGCTGTTTGTACAGCCAAAAATCAAGATTCCACAGGACAACAAGATGAAATCTACGATCATCCTTCATCCACATCTTGAATTTTGAATGCTTACATGCTCGATCTAAAATCATGCTGGTGAATCTGGGAATACAGTCAATAATCATTTGTCCAATTCCAATGGACTTCGGGTTCATAACGTGAAGCTTTGGGGGCTCCCACCAGTCATCTGTTTTGCCCATGACTGAGAGGCAGAATTCCACGAGGGAAGACTTTCAATATCGATATAAGCGCAAAACTGGGATGATTGTTACATCATGACGTGAAACTCAGTGATCCTAAGAAGACCCCATATGGAAGCAGAAAGCCCTCTGCTACTCAGGTGGGGTGAGCATTTGCTGTGCAATGCTGTGCACTGAACTCACAACTCCCTTCAGGCTGAACCTGTGCTGAACAAACCACCAGCCCCTTACTGTGTGTTATACTGTTAGTGAGACATCAGTTAGTCTTGGCAACCGAGACTAACACAGTTCTTATATGATAAAGGAGAGGAATAAGGAAACAGACTTCTAAAAATGGAGATGACTGTAAGGCATGATGGGAGGCACAGGACTACAGTGATACCATGGCTGGGGTATCTCCTACGTCTGCTCTATACGTTTGAATTTTTGACATCTATAACTCTTAAGCTGTGTACTTTAAATATGTTAGTGGACTAAACTTTCAGCAATTCTAAAAAAAAAAATGCTTTCAAAATCAATGAGTTTACCTGCTGTGGCTTATATGAAAATAATCTAGAAAAAAAATCAGGCTTAGAGAGGGTCAGCATATAATTGGTTTCATCTAAGAAGCAGTTTAAGCATTTGTGAATTTTATAGCATTTTTGACAAAGGGTTCAGTTCACGAACAGATCTGCCCATTATCAATGTTGCCGAACTGAAAACAACTTAAAAGAAGCAAAAGTAGAATTGGAAAGCAAAAAAGTGAATGAACTTACAATTATGGCCAGAAGACTCTATGTGCCACTACCAATAACAGATCTGAAACACAGACAAGAATTCATCAGAGTAAAGACCACCCAGGCACCGTGAGCACCAACTGACCAAAATGACCAGTCATGGCTTTCCCAGACCAGTCTACATCCTCCCAACAAATGTGGCGTTGGGCACAGGACGGTCATTAGGGTGGAAAATTTTCTGTTCCTTGAAATGACTCTTAATAAATCAGTAAAAACTGAAAGCACACACAGCATGTTCTCTGAGCATAGCAGAATTCCACTGGAAATCGATAACAGAAAGAACTCTTCAGAATTGCCGAGCATTTGAAAACAAAGCAATATGCTCCTAAAAGGAACATCTGTGTTGGGGAGAAGCTTACAGGCTAAAAGATGCTGACTCGAATAAGCACAAAAGCCCTGTGTCATCCGCATCAGAGCAGGGCTCCAACCAAAGTGGTACTTAAGTAAAATGTATACCTTGAGAAGTTTATGTCAGTACAGACCAAGCTTTCAAAGCCTACTCAAGACTCCCACCTTAGTCAATCACAGATTAGGAAGAGAGGAAGGAGCAAAGGAAGGGCAAAGCCAGTGATAGGAAGGAAATCATTGTTTTAAAAGAACTATCTTTTTCTAGGTAAGATTAGGAGGGATGGAGAAGGATTTTGAGAAGTGAAGGAGAGCTTTAAAAGATAGAGAAACAGTGAAGGAGGAGAGAGAAGCAGAAGAAATAACAATGACTGAGAACCCCCACCACCACCACCTCCCAAATTAGTGCTGGTAACAGTCTACATCTACTACAGATGTACGGAGAAAAGAAAAAACATTTTTAAAAGCCTGACACACAAGCACGTCACAGTCAAATGACAGAAAGTCAAAGACATAGGAAAGTTCTAATATAAATCCAAAGAAAGCAGCAGCATCCTGCAGCGAAGCCCACACAGGAACACATGCAGTCTCTCAGAAATCTCATAGGCAAGAATGCAGTGGGAGACGATATTTTAACTGTCTATAGCGCAAAATCTCACCAACCTGGAGCTCTGCACCCTGAAAAATTCAGCAGGGAGAGAACAATTTTCTCGAATGAGAAATTGTGGCAGTTGGTCACCTTTACAGACACATTTAAAGAAGTTCTTTAAGGGAAAAAAAGTGATACAGGCCAGAGACTCTGTGGTACATCAAAAAGGGAGAGGGTAAAAGGACAGGTTCTGCTTTTCTTGTTCTCAGTCTTTCTAATGATGCCAGCCATGCATCTGAATCCGGATACTGGCGCATGGGCATTTGCTTGCGCGTAAAGTAATGCGAACAGTAATGAAGACGGGCCAGGGAGAAGAGAGTAACAGTAGTTTCAATACTTTGTAGGAATTGCCCTAACACAGTACAGTAATAATGCCGGTGGACTGACACTAGTTGTGTGTATTGAAGTGCTAGGACAGCTATTCAGAGGGGACCCTGTAAGGCTAGAGAGATGGCCCAACAGTTAAAAACCTGATTGCTATTCTAGAGGACCCGGTTCAATTCCCAACATCCGCATGGTAGCTTACAACCAATTCTAATTCTGTGTGGTTGGGGTTGGTGGTGGCAAAGGTGTCAGATATCATGTTCCTGTCTGGCTTCCCTGGCTACCAGGCATGGAAATGGTGCACAGAGACCGCGTGTGGGTGAAAAAATCCAGGCACAAATTTTTTCTTAAAGTGGCAGTGAAGTGTAATTAATAGGCCAACAGAGGGGAGAAAATAGAATCATAAAACTGGCATCTGTAAATCATGATAGAAAAGTAGTGAGCGACTGGTAACAAAATTTGAAATAGGAAAAAGGGCAAAGATATCAAAACAAACAACAAACAGCGGGCCTCACACTCAGTGAAGGGACACTTTGGTGTTAGTAATCTAAGTGCCACATCTTATAAACAGAACCTGTTCAGAGGTTAAAATAAACTATGTGCTGCCCATCATAAGTCAAGTTTACTAAGGATACATACATAAAGATTGAGGAAATGAACAGAGAAAGGCATGCCATACTAACTAGAGTGAGGAGAAACCGTGGGTAGCTGCATTAATTTCAAACAAAGCTGGCTTCAAAGCAAATAAAGTATCAAGGGGCTAGAGAAGCCTTACATACTGATGAAGGGGTGTGAGGCAGAGAGGTGGATCAGCAGGGAAAAGTAGCAGCAGAAGTTTGCACTGGGATCCCTGCAACTCACCTGAGAGAAGGAGAAGGGAACCTGACTCCCACGGGTTGTCCCTGACTTAGCAACGGACTCCCATGGATGACACATGTTCACACACACACACACACACACACACACACACACACACACACACACACACACACACACACACACACAGAGAGAGAGAGAGAGAGAGAGAGAGAGAGAGAGAGAGAGAGAGAGAGAGAGAACTGCATCCTCCAAGAAGACACATACGATTGGGGGGGGGCAGGGGGGAATGAGATGACTCTATTATTCCAGGCCTCAACTCTCCTCACCAACGGACAGACTTAGCAAAGAGAAGATCAATAAAAACCTAGTATAACAAAAGAGTACCAGCGAGAGGGAGTAATGATCATTTATATTGCACTTCATCTAAGGCAAAAGAGTGTGCACTCCTCGGGTTCACATTACATTTCCCAAACAGACCAGAAGGGGTCACAATGCACATCAAAGCCAAAGAATGGAAACTAGTGTCTTTGCTCCCAGATGACAACCAAATCCCATTTGAGTTGGGGATCTGGGAATCCTGAAGTACTAGGAGACTAAGCAATAGGTCTATAAATAATGTGTGGGCTGAAGAAATTATGAAATATTTTCAGTGTCCAAAGATGAAATTACAGTTTAGCAAAATGTGCCGGGCAGCTTAATGAAATCTATGCATAGGGTACTTTAAATGTATATGTTGGTAAAGAAGAGGGAAACTTAGCCATAATCATCGCCATCTTAAGAAAAAGGATACCACATTAAATTAAGCAGAATAAATAAAGCAAATTGCAGTATAAGTCAGTGAAATTAAAAACAATAAGTAAAACATTCATAAGGAATAATATTATTATTTACTTGCCTACAATTTTTATAAACTACAAGTACATCTATGTATAAATGTGTGTACATATGTAGTTTAAATGGAATTTTCCCACCTAGGATGACAATGCAAAAACCCACAACACCAGACATGAGATGCACCCACTTTTTGAGATATTGGTATCTAAGAGGTTCCCAAAATGTTATATTATTGCTGTTGCCCTTGGTTGCCTCCCAGGAGTAGAAGGTCAGTCCCGATTCTGAGGACACCTCTTGGGTCTTTAGACACAAGACCCAGAGGATCTGAGCCAGACCTGACCTGTTAGCCTCTTACCCAGGACTAGATTTTATAGTTCTAAAAGATACCATGCAAGCTTCCAAGGGAGGGTGGCAACCAAACGCTCCTAGCTATGATGCCAGTGAGCCAGGTGCAGTAGTGGCATGCATACCTTGGCAGCAACCAACAACTGTCTAGTTGGACTTAATGTCTGCTCAACAAGAATGAAATCATACCTGGTACTGGAAACCTAGCCAACTATCCTGGACTAGTGAGATCATGGATCTTAGAGGATAAATAACCTACTACCACCACTTTTCTAGACAGTATATTTCCTGGCTACATTTTAAATATTTACCTTAATATTTACCAGACTGTGGTGGTTTAAATAAAAATGGCCTCAGAAGCTCATATGTTTGAAGGTTTCTCTTCTCAGTTTGGTGGGCTGTTTAGGAAGATTAGGAGGTATGACCTTATTGGAGGTATGTCACTAGGGTAAGCTTTTAGATTTTAAACTCTCACACCAGACTCAGTTTCTTGTCTTTCTGTCTCTATATCTCTTTTCTCTGTCTTTGTCTCTGTCTCTGTCTGTCTCTGTCTCTCTGTCTCTCTGTCTCTCTCTCTCCCTCTCTCTCCTCCCCTTCCCCCTCCCATCCTGCCCACCAACCAAGGTGTAAGCTCTCAATTGCTACTCACGTACCATATTTGCCTGCCACCACACTACCACTACCTGCCATGATGGTTACTCTACCTGCCATGATAAGCAAACCCTCAACTAAATGTTTCCTTTTATAAGATGCCTTGGTCGTGGTGTCTCTTCACAGTAATAAAACAGTAACTAAGACATCGACAGAAAGCTGTAGTTCCCACCCTTCACCAAAAAAGCTTCTCTTTGCAGTAGATGAAGACCAATACAGAAAACCACAACTACTCAAAATGCAGAGACAGCATGATCGTGTGGTGCTCAGCCCCAACTTACGCACCAACAGCACAGCTCCAAGAGCTAAGGCTCGGGGAAAATCAGGAAAAGGAGATGAAACAATCGTCAAACCCAAGAAGAGCTGGAAGTCTATTGTGAGGTTACATCTCCTAGAAATGGCAGGGAAGCCATACCCATGGACTCCCCTCAACATGACTTCCTGAACAAGACATAAACAAGAAGAATGCTAACACAGAAGGGGGAAATCCCATAAGGCCTAAATCTTATACCCCTAGACAAAGAACTACAGGAAACTAAGAAATATTGAGATATTCCCCAGGGAAAAACCCCTTAATTGATTATCCAAGCCATGGTATCAGTCCTGACATCATATACCTACAAATAACCATAGGAACTGAACAGTTTGTATTTATGTTTATAAATATATAAATATTCAATTATATATAAAACAATTAAAGAAACAAAGACCATTGATTTGAGGGGTGAAAAGTGTACGTGGGAGAGTTTGGAGGAAGGAAAGGGGGAAGAAGTTAAGAAAAAAGAGAAATCAATGAAATTAAAAGCAATAAGCAATTTAGAACAATAACAATGAAACCAATTTTATAAAGAACAATTGATGAGCCTCTAGTTGGGCTAAAAGAGAGGAAAAAAGACTCAAAGGGAATTTTTAAATTAAAAGAGAGTCATTAGTATTAGTGGGCCATCATGTCTACAAGTTGGATAACCCAGATGAAATAAATTCATTAAAGACCTAAACTGCAAACCTCACTCAGGAAGAGTTAGGAAATCTGAGCAGGTTTATATCTAATAAGCCCATAGCTAATAACCCAGAAAGGAAGCAGGAGGGCCAGGTGGTAGCAACAGTGGTTATAGGAAACATTTGAGGAAGGAGTAAGTTCAGCGTGCCACACAGTGCTTTGCATAGTGCACCTCCTAACAGTCTGTGTGAGAACCAGAAAACAACACAGGCCTGAATACCTATCAGAAAGATCAAAGTCCATTAAACACTGACCCCATTGATTGCAGATAGGGAGCCACGGAAGCTCAATCATGCCTCATGGGAACAAAAGAGCTTGGTAGCGTCTCACAAAACTCAGCATACTGTCTTAACATGTGTACCATGGATCATACTCCTTAGGATCTACCCAAGGGAATAGAAGGCTCACAACCATGCAAAAATCTTCCAAGAAAATGTGTAGAATAGCTTTATTCATGATCACAAAATGTGAAATTAACTAAGATGACCTTTGGGAAGTGAAGGGTAAATAAATGGGTATAGACAGTGAGATGCTGTCCCCTACTAAAAAGAAATGAGCAATCAAGCCATAAAAAGATATGCAAAAAAATATTTAATCCCTAGTGAAGGAAGTCAGTGTAAAGTGAATCTGTCTAACTGGTCCTACCATCAGGCATCGAGAAAAGTCAAACTATGAAGAAAACGATCAGGCAGCAGTGGTTAGGCATTGAGAAGGAGGAATAAGCAGAATACAGTGGACTTCTGGCATAGTGAATCACACTGGACAAAGCCACAAAGGTAGACATGAAATTTTCAAAATATATAAAAGGTGCAAAACCAATAGTGAAGCCCACTATGAATCACAGGTTTGGGGCAATAAGATGTGTTAATGTATGTTTACATTTTCTGACAGATACCTACTTATGTGCAACATACTGATAACCACAGGATCTGTGTCCAGGTATGGAGTCCATGTGTGAAATCTCTGCACTTTGCCCTCATCTTTTTTTTTTTTGTGAACTTCCAACTACTCTACAAAGCAAAGTCTATTTAAAGAAAAGAAACTAAGGAAGAAGCACCCACATCAGAACAAGAGAACCCATCAGTTCTAGTGATGAAAGAGGAGGGATCACCACAGGTCCAACAGACACTCCAGGATATCCACAGAAACCTTACAAACAAAGAGTAAACGTGCAACACAGAACAGACATGTTCCTTAAAACTTTTACCAGGTTTATAGGGAAGAAACATACAACTGGAGAAATTTTGTTTGCTTGTTTAATCAAATTTATAGTTAAATGCCTTTTAACAAAGAAAACTTCAGGCCAAGATGGCTTTACCTGACAAACTTTATAAAGCATCTAAGGATGAAATGAAACCAATTCTATGTAGATACTTATAGACGACATAAGAATAAAACATTAACTCCTTTATTACCCTGCAACAAAGTTATTGAGGGGAAGAAAATGGCAACTGTATTTACAGTAAGGCTGCCAACAGCCAGAGAGGCCTGTTTTGAATTTGAAATATGACCAGTCCAAATTAACATATGTTGCAAGTTCAAAATAGCATAAACACACCAGATTTCAAGATCTCTGCTGGTAAAAAAAAATGTATTCAAAGTATTTCATTAATATCTTCTTTTGATTATAGAATTACAACCTTAATCTTTATATTAAAATATACTGCTAGAATTAACATTGCCATGTTCTTTTTAGTTTTTTTAGTGTGGGTATAGAAAACTTAAAATATGTGTATTTTCAATATATTCCTAATTTATGGCGCTATAAAGTACCATCGTTCATAAATGCTGAACTAAGCACTAGAACTGTTTTACTGTAGGTTTATTGTCCTTGTGATTTTTGTGGAGATAGTTAAGTTTTGTGGGTAAAAATAATTTCTTCTTTCCCTCTATATTTGTCTATCTTTTCTTTTCCTTGCCTCATAGCATTGGTAAAGTTTGACACTGTATTAAAGGACACCCTCACCTGGTGTCTGATGTGGGAGAGCACATGATCTTTCACTATTATGCATGGACTACGTCTGCAGACTTTTCAGAGCTAACCTTTGTGAGGCCTGCAAACACCCCTGAACCCATGCAATGGCTATGTGTGTCTGTGTGGTCCTTGAACTGAAACTACCTGTGAAATCTGTCAAATGTTGTGTCTGCCTGTACTGATCTGAGCATGTGGTTCCTCTGTTAGCCCACTAATATACTGTAAATTATTTCAATTGATGTTCAAGTGTTCACTAACCTAATACCTCTGAAGTAAATCCTATTTTATCGGGTTTATTTGATTTTATTTTTGGTTTGTTTTTTTGTTTTTGGTTTGGTTTTTGTTTTTGTTTTTGTTTTGTTGTTGTTGTTTTGGGTTTTTTTGTTTTGTTTTTTTTTGTTTGTTTGTTTTTGCTTACTTGATTAATTGAGACAAAGTCTTATGTAGCCCAGGCTAACCTCAAACTTCCTGGGTAGCTGAGTTTGGTCTTGGATTTCAGCTCTTCCTACCCCAAACCTCCTGAATTCGGGGATCACAGGTGTGACCCACTATATCGTTATTATTCATTTTTATAATCTTGAATTCAATTTGCAAAACCCATTTTAGTTGTTAGTTCAAGATTTCAAAACACTAAGATAAGGTGCAAAACTCAATTTCATTTCTACATACTCTCGGTAACATTTAAAAATTAAACATTGTACAATACTATGAAATAAAGATAAATTTAATAAAATATTTACAGGACTCGTTAAAAGCCACATAGCTCCTATGGAAGCAATGCAGGCTCAGTTCCAGGACTCAAGCTGCGTTGAGATCACAAGAATCATGTTCATCATAATTGATTTTCTTACATATTCTATGCAACTCCCAAACTCCATTAGGCTTTTTCTCTTAAACTGTTCCTAAATTTACATGGAAATCCCATGAACTAAAAAAATCAAAATAATTCTAAGAAAGAAAAAAAAAACAGAGAGCTTCAAGACTCACACTGGCTGACTTATTTTATAGCTGTAGTCAAGACAATGCATTACAGCCAAGAAATAGACATAAAGATCAATATGAAAGAATAAAGAATCTAGAGGCACACCCACACATGGGCCCATTGATTTTTTTTTTTACAAAGATAGCAAAGCAATTCAGAAGAGAGAGATTTGTCTTTTGAAAATTGCATCCTGACACAGTTGGATATCCAAACCCAAAATGACTTTGACTGTTACCCAGTACAACTTTGAGAAATAACTCAAAATGGGGCTACAGACCCAAACAAATCAGCTGAAGTGAAGACCTCATCAGAGGTAAATCTGCTCCCATGGGTATGGCTCGTGTTTTCGATGAAGGATAGAGATCATGGAGTACAAAAGAAAATGGAGAGGCAACCTGGACTGCAGTAGACGCAGATGTGCCTTAAAGCTTGGCATCTCAGTACTCTGCATTCGTATCACTGCAGATCTTGAGGTGCGGGAGCTGTGAATTCAGAGCTTGCCTGGGCTGTACAGTGAGATCTTGTCGCAAGTTCTGCCTGCCTGCAGAAGGGAAATTTTTGTTTTAATTTCACTAGGGAAGACATCCGACAAAAGACAGATACCCCAAACACACATAGAGAACGTTCAAAGCTTAGCAGTAAGGAGGAGGAAGTCAATAAAAATGGGCAACGAACCTGTGCAAGCTTTTCACCGAAAATGGCTGTAAAGGAGCACCGTTGTTCATTTCAAAAATGCAAATTTCAGCCACAGAGCCCTGCAACCTGGTGTCAATCAAGGAAAGGCCCTGGCAATAGTAAGCGTCTACTAGGACGCAAAGCACGTGAAGATACACTATTGTTAGTGGGAGCGTGAAGTGGACGCAGCCACTTTGGAAAACACCTTGCCGATGTTTCATAAAGGTGAATTTCCAGGTACCATTTGATCCAGCAAAATCATCCCCATACATTTATCTCAAGGAAACTGAACCATACATTTCCAGAAAGAAGGAAAGAAAGAAAGAGAGAGAGAGAGAGAGAGAGAGAGAGAGAGAGAGAGAGAGAGAGGAGGAGGGAAGGAGGGAGGGGAGAGAGAGAAAGCAAGCAAGAAAGAAAAAAGCATACACAGTTCTTTTTTCCTAGCAGATCTACTCAAATTGAAAATAACCCAAACTGTCATCCAATGGAAGATAAATTGATTGTGGTGTATCCCTACAGTTAAATACTAAAAGCTATACACGTCTAAGAATAAGACTAGATTACATGCAGATGAGTCTCAAATGCCCAATGCTGTATTAAAACTCCAGGACGGGGGGGGGGGGGAGTGAGTTAACTTTATGATTCTATTTAAGTCTCACTCTAAACTCAAAACAATGGGAAAGGAAGTGGGTCAGTATTCTCCTGGGTGGTGTCTGGGAGCCTTTGGTCACCTACACACTGGGGCAGAAGAAACACTGAAGGCAGTGAGAGAGCTCTGTATGTTTGTGGTAAATCTGTGCCAGCCGCCATGGTCACACAATAAACCCAAACTAATCACTACGTGGCATAAAATGTGGTTTTAGGTGAATAACTAAACTAAAATAAAAACCCAACTTACATGTGGAAATTACTGATGGCTTTAAATTCAACTTCAATTTTAAATTTCTTTAAATTTACTTTAAATTTCTAAGTAGCCTAATATAGTGGTTCTCCAGCTGTGGTTCATGACCCCTTTGTGTGTGTGTGTGCACGCGCGTGCGTGTGTGTGTGTGTGTGTGTGTGTGTCTGTGTGTGTGTAAATGTGTGTGTATTTGTGTGTGTGTAAATGTGTGTGTGTTTGTGTGTGTAAATGTGTGTGTGTTTGTGTGTGTGTACATGTGTGTGTTTGTGTGTGCATGTGTGTGTCGGGTGGGGGGTGTCTAATGACCTTTCACAGGAGTCACATATCAGATATCCTGCATATCTGACATCTACATTATAATTCATAACAAGAGCAAAAATTACAGATATGAAGTATCAACAACAATAATTTTACATTTGGGGGGTCACCACAACATGAGGAATTATATTAAGGGGTCTCAGCATGAGGAAGGTTGAGAGCCACTGGCCTAATAGCTTACATCTAAGCTGGGATTAGATTCCCCACTACACAGAGATAAATAAGAAGACATATGAGTTTAGCAAAGTCTACTATACTGCGCCCTAGAAAGCTAAATCTTATTATTCTATATTGAAGCTCAATGAGTCTCCCTGTAGCTAGAAAAATGGATATATATTAGAAACAGTTTTGCCGTCTTGGCATGGTGGCTCCTATCTATTACCCTAGCACTAGGAAAACTGAGACAGAAGGATGGTCTTGAGTTCACAGTCAGACCGGGCTTCATAGCAAGTCAAAGAAAAAGAAACATTTTTTTTTAAATGTGTGGAGCTCCAAACGGCCTCACGTTGCATAATAGCATTTCCTTCAAATCGGCAAAAATTAAATCATATGCTTCAGTCTCATAAAAACGCAGTCTTGGGTAGCATTCTGAAGCCTATGCTTTTATAGGCTTACATAACCATCTTTTTATGGTTCAGAGATTGAGACGTGACTCTTTAATTATAAATGCTGGACCGACCGAATCGATAAATGCATGAGTGAATTAATCAAACAATAAACAAATTAACGAACTAAGATGAGCACGCTGTAGCCAGTTCTCTGAGGTATGGGCTAGAGATGTCTGCTCCCTTAATTAACTCCATACGAGATCTATGTGTAAACAAACACGCAGTTTCAATATGAAAAAAACTGCATTTGCCTTAAAAGCATAGAGCTACATATTTAGAAGGACTTTCCAACAATACTTATATCCGACTTAAATACACCAAATGTGGGGCTGCAGATGAACTCTGTTGGTTGAGTTTGGATACATGATCCCCGGCGGCAGTCCATAAAACTGACCTTTGGCATAGGCCTACACAGTAATCTTCACAGTAATTCTCCCAAAATTTTCTTTTTGCAAACCCCAAAGCAAGGAAGTTTGGCCTATCCCTGATGTTTATTTAAACTTGCTTCGGTGTGGCATTCCTGAAAGTCTTCATATGGAGTGATGCATGATTTTACCTCTGTCATTGCACTGCCTTTACCTGGGGCTATGAGGGTTCAGACAGCTCTTGGAGACCTTGGTACCATTTTAAAGTGGCTCTGAATTCAAGCTTAAGAAACCTGGCTTCTCAATCAGCTTAGCATAATTAAATTGAACCTTCATGTAAGACAGCAAAAATCTTCATCAAATCCCCTCTATTCCATAGAAGATATTAGGGAGTGGATCTGTGGTCAAGAGTGGGGAACCCTTCGGTGTGGTCCTCCGGGGTCGGTCAACACTAAGGGTACTTCTCTATACCATAGCTGCCATATTGCAACACATTTGTTCAAACCGGACCTTCCAGAACATCAAAAGAACGAAATAGCCTTCCAATCAAAATTTTGAACTCTCCTGACTTTTACAAATTCTTCACCTTTGATAGACAGTGTTTCTCCCGACAGAAACAATATGAACCGGGGCGAGGAAGAATACTTCCTACAACTCTTCAGAAAATCAGGACTCCCCTGTCACCTGCCCTACAAGACCCTGAACAACCCCTTCCTTCTTTGGGCTGATCCTCAGTTTTTCCTTCATTAAGATGTCTTATTGTGACATCTATTTTCAATTTTTTAAGGCTCGTTTTATAGATTCATGTGAGTGTATGTGTCTGTGTGAGTGTATATGTACACGTGTTGGGGACTGTGCATGCCTATGACCAGGAAAACAGGTAAGACCCCTTAGAGCTAGAATTATAGGTGTTTGCAGGGTGTCTGGCTTGTTACATGAGTGCTTAGATTTGAACTCTGATCCCCACAAGGAAGCAGCAAATTTCTTAACCACTGTCCAGCCTCAGGTCTGCCTGTCCCTGCAATATAATCTCAGTGTGATTCTGCATGCCTTCCCCCTCGTCCCTCAACTTTCCCTTCAGCCAAACACAGTAAAGGCCTCTTGCCTCCTTTCTACCTGAGATCTGCAGACAAGCAGCTTCTCTTCTCCCCCATGATGCTGTAAGGACAGGTAGTCATGTCCATCTCAGTAAAGCGTATGCAGAGGCAGGTGGAGTCAAAGGAAGGAGGAGGGACATTCCATCCCTTAAGAGAACTAATTGATGTATTTGTAGTGCCAGGCCCACTCTTGGATGTCTCCATCACAGGAGCCAGAACTTGGAATTCTAGATTCATTTTATGGTAAATTGCAGTCACTTGTGGGTCGAAGTTGGGTTTTTTATGCACATATCCTTTGCTCTTTGACTCCACACAGGGGCCAGATGTAAAGATGGACCAGGTATCATGCAGCACCCAGTCCACTGGGAAGAAGGCTGCCCTGCAGTGAGTTATGTCTCTTTTAGTTTAGCATGTGCTTCAGAAGAAGGACAACAGGCTAAGGAACAGTGGAGCATAGGAAAATCCATCCTGGCAGGTCAGAAGGTGAACTGAGTTGTCACTATTTCATTGATATAAAAATTACTTCATTAGTGTTATCTTGCTTGGACAAGTTTATTTTTGAAATACTTTCTAGTTAATTAACCCAACCTTATTTATATTGAGATTCTGATTGGTAATGCTGTGCCCTTCCTAATAGCATGAACACTACATGCTACTATGTTTAACTGCTTCATGTATGTGCGTGTGTGTGTGTATGTGCATGTATGTGTCTGTATGTGTGTGTGTGAGAGCGTGAGTGTGTGTGACTGTGTGTGAGAGTGTATGTGAGAGTATGTGTAAGTGTGATGCGTGTGTGAGTATGTGTTAGTGTGTGTGTGTGTGTGTGAGACTGTATGTTAGTGTGTGTGAATGTGTTAAAGCATGAGTGTAAGTTAGTGAATGTGTGTGTGTGTTTATGTAGCACTTACTTGTGTAGTACTTACTTTGAGCATGAAGGCTGCCAAGGTCTTTTCAATGCTCACAGAACTTGGTACAGTTTGGATGAGGTTAGTCCCCCAAAGGTTTATATTTGCAAATTTAGTCTTGAGAGCAGAACTGTTAAGAAGCCCAGCCTATCAGGGAGATTTTTAGGTCCCTTCAGAAGGAATTATGGGACCCCAGACTGTTGGGGACCCCAGTTTCTCCCTTTTCACAAACTCCTGCCTTCTGCCCTTAGAAAGTGACCTGAAGACAGTACCACACCTTTGAACCTCCAGTACCATGAGTTAAATATAACCCCCTTTCATTATAAGGATGCGGCCTCAAGTATTTTATTATAGTAAAAGAAAACACATCAGTGCAGGACCTAGCACAGCCTTCAAGCACAAAGTGCTTAGAAAACAATAAAGGAATGTAAATGCCAGGCTCTTGACAGCTTGATTAAACATCTGTTTATAGCAGAGGAACACCATTAGCAAATGAACCTGAATCTTCCGTTATTGTCAAGTGGGAAAACCTAATAGAATATTTCTCTTCCATGGAAATAGTCCAAGTGTGAAAAAAAATTAAAAAAAGATTAAAAAGATTATAAACTGTTTGGCTGGCAGTTCTGAACTGAAACTACTTCTCCTGTTTCAGCTTCTATATTTTTAACTAGAATTTAGGGATTAATGTCATCAAATTACATGTCTTGTTGGGAGAGTGAAATATTTGGAAAGATGAGGAAAACAGAAGGAAAAGATGAGTGTTCTAACATCAGATTGAAGGAAACAGTGAACTACAGCAAGTTTTGCGAGGGGACAGCCTGCACTTGGGGAGAACTCAGGGCTGGTATGGGGGCATCCTTGGGATGAAGCCTGTGAAGCATGGTGCTCTCCACAGGAGGTGCACTGCAAACCAATAGCAGCAACTTCACAAATCCGATTACTTTGCAAAAGTAGGACGTCCCCAGGAACTGGCTGAGCTGTTGGCAAAGTAGAAATCAGCAAGCAAGTACAGCGTAACATTTAGATGAGGAAAGGTCCAGGTTGTGATGGAGCCAGAAGTTATATAATCTAGGAGCTGCATTATGAGTTCCAGCCTGAGGTAAGAGGAACACTGCTTGAGGACAGCCTGGACTACATGGTGAGACACTGTCTCAAACAAAATAAAAGACTGCATTGTGAATGCAAAATATGTTGTACAGCTTTTGGTTTTGAAACAAGTTGTGAATTATAGCAACAACGTACCATATTATATAGTGGTATTTAAGAATTGCTGGCAGAGCACAGCAGTTAATGGCTTGACCTACCTATATGCTGACTCTTGATTTTGTTTGTTTCTGCTCTTAAGAGAGCCTCAGGCTAGCATGAAATGTCTTTGAACTTGTGATAATCCCCCTGTCACAGCCTCCGGCCTCATCTAAATGCTGTATACCTGGTTTCAGTTCATCTTCCTCCTCCTCCTCTTCCTCCTCCTCTTCCTCCTCCTCTTTTTCCTCTCCCTTCTCCATTTCTTCTTCTTTTTCTTCTCCTTTTGTTATTTTACTAAGAGGGTGGCATAACTTGGACCATATAATTTTTTATTGACTCTTCACATGACAGTCTTTTACTTTTTTGAGAGGCATTCTGTAAGTTTCCTCTGAGATTAAAACATTCCATTCTGCAGAGAAGCTGATTAAGCAGGAGGGCAAACAAGTCATAATAGCTTTAGGAAGTCCCTGAAACTGACCAAATTTACTAGATCCCTTACTGCCAGAGTAAGCAATAGAAACTGCTGAGAGTCACTGTCAGATGAACCAAGCTGCAGCAAAGACTCAAGAGACAAGACCAACTGCTGGGAAGAAGCAGAAACCAGTTGAGCTTCCCGAAGAGGCTTAGACCAACTGAGCCTTCTAGAAAGAATGTTTTCTAACCTATTGAGCTTCCTGCAGGCTGTGCAGTGCAGTCTAGGTTCCCATGTGTCTTTGAATCATTTCTGTGCCTGTAAGCTACCCATTACCCATACTCCTGCAAGTAATTCCAAGGAAACTCATTGGTTTACCAAGTGGAACTTTGGTGGTATATGTACATTGACCTGCCATACGATCCTTGTCTGGAGTGAGAATATGTGTGTGTTTTGTCTCCGCAGGAAGCATTGTGTCACACAACAGAGAGGGAGTCACTATATTGAGCAGTCGTAGGCTTTTGGGTCAAATGATCAAAACACCTCCATCATTAGAGTAGCAGCAGCACATGCCATGTGCAAGATTTTTTGAAAACAATTCACTCCACTCCCATCTAGAAACTATCAATTTCTCCTATAGCATCACAGATCCAGTTTTTTATATATCACTTTTTAAATGGTTACCAAGGTAAGACTATTTCTTTTGCTTCTTAGCTTGCATAATGAGTGAGTAATGTCAGTGTTTAGGGTGGTTTTCAAATTGGAAAGCTTCTAGAACACTACTTTCTTGTGCAAGCTCTTAGAAACATAGTTCCTGTCCCTAGCTTTCTAGAGATTCAAACCTCACTTTCTACTCATGAAGACTATGTAGGCCTGCAAATATATGTGCAAGTTGTTTATGAATGTGTTCTTTGCATACAAGTTTCCTTTCACCTAGGAATTGAACAAACAGAACCCACAACTTACAGCTCTATGTAGAAAAGGATTTGTGAGTTTTGCCACAGCATAGCCGAGTTCAGACTTGCATACTTTTCTTCTTTTATACCTCCACATCTTCCGTGCTGGGCATTTTTGTGTCACGACTCAAACTATAGCTCCAGGTGGCTCACAATAGCTTCATTATTCTCAGAAGTGACTGAAAACTAAAGAGAGCTCCAATAAGCCCAAGATGAATGTATTCCTGACAGATCTGTCACTACCAGCTCCCCCAAATGCCATAGCCACTCCACTCCAGTTCAGACCAACAAGAGATAGGGGAAACATGCAGTAAGTCAGCCTTAACAGAGGACATCTTTGTGAGCAACGTGCTGCATTAGGAACAGATTACAGGGACCTTGTCTGTGAAAGCAAAGACACCTCACACTTGCTGGTAAGTATGCTTCTATCTAGAAAAGTAATTTCAAAGAGCACACCTGTCAGGGGCCATAATGGGACAAGCTAATAACTAGCAGGTGATCTTCCTGAGATGCTCTGCTTCAGATTATTATATAATCTGCAACAGGTTCACTCTTATAAGGCAAGGCCCTAGGATAATTCATTTTAGGAAAGATTCCTGCTATTAATATGCTTTTTCTGTTATTATTAAACATATATCACTAAGTAATAACCCACCTGATTGGAGCAGATCTCTGCAGATATATGAAGATGTGCTGTCTTGTAGCAATGCTATATGGACAAATAGATAACTTCTTAAGTCTTAATGATCATTCTATAAGAATTTCTAAAATTATATCAGTGATTATTAAGCTCTTTTATAGTGGGACGGCTATTAGGTCCTTTTCTGATGGTCAAAATGGCAATGAGAACTCTGTCGGTCTCCCAAGTGTCACCAGTTAATTGCTCTTAGATGGTAACCAGACTTTCTCCTACTCAGAGCACATTCCAAGAGGTTGTAAAACAATTAACCAAAGATCATAAAAAGGGAACTAACAATTTATTATAGGTGCTAGGACAGAAGACAAAATATTGACTGGGTTTATGTATACAGAACTTCACTAATAACTTAGTTATGATTTTAAACCTTCAGTAAGCCTGTGGAGCTGTGACAGGTGATGGATATTTAGCCAGATAATTACTCCTAATGAATATGCATATAAATAGTCTCTGTTGTAAACTTCTATTTCAATTTGTGATTTGATTGTGTGAATTTGTGATGAACTTTTTAACATGTGATCATGTATTCTGAAATTTGTTTAAGTTCTGAAGACCAAGAGAAGAGTCAAAACTGAGCTGAGAAAAACAGAACTGAGAGAACTGAGCTGAGGAGTTTTTAGACAGAACATCGTTTGGACAGAACTAAACTTAGGAAGCATTTAAAAGATAGGCATAGCATTAGGAGAAAAAACATTGAGAGTAAGAGCATTATTGTGATACCAGAACAGGAGAGAGCAAGATTAAAAGGAGAATACAGAGGGAAAGAGGAAAAAGAAGAAACTGCAGAGGGCAGATGGAGCAGGCAGCCTTCTCCTTACCATGGGACAGAGCAGGTCCTTTCTTAATAACAAGGCAGGCTTAGTCTTATTTAAGGAACAAAGCTTTCTTCTTACAAACTTGGGTTTAATTCATTTAGCATTAAAGGGGTAGAAGCTTTTTCTTTCTCTATGCAATAAAGATTGGAGCTCATGTTTCATCCAGAATGAGTGAATTCTTTCTGCACTGGTGCTTGGTCTTTTGCTCCATATGCATATGTGTGTGTGTGTGTGTGTGTGTGTGTGTGTGTGTGCGCGCGCGCGTTCCCATATGTAATTGTGAGGATGCATGGAAGCTTAGCCCAACTGTTGTGAATGGAAATGTATAAATGCACATGTATGAATCTGTATCTGAACTTTCGTGAGTTTACACACATTTGCTCATGTAAAAGTTGTTCCTTCTGTGAGTGATATTCTCTTTTCCTGGTCCAACAGAACTTTACTGCTCTAAACTCCCCTCTAGCCCCACAAGCAAAAGGCATCTGGACAAAAGGGAAAAGGCTCTAGCAATTAATCTTTTACTAAATCGCCTGCTGTTTTAGGATGAGGTGCTAAGTGCCAGAGACTACAGTTTCTGGCCTCAGAGAATCACAGTAGGCAGGTCAGCTACAGTAGCATAGTAAAGCAGACTTAGATAAGTAAACTTTTTATTATTATACAGCAACCCTAAATGTCTCGTAAGACAAAGTCTTACCCCCTGCATCTCGTAAGACAAAGTTTTCTCCCACCGTTGTCTCAAAAGAACTGACAAGAAAGAAAACCCCCATAGGGTCTGGGCCCTGGCACACACCAAACTACTTACCAGTTTTGTCTGCTGCTTGTAAGATTGGTAGAAAAAAATCTTTTAAAAACTATGGTATTGCACAAATATACTGAAAGTGTATATAGAAGTTTAAGAAGGTCTCCATAACAAAATATCTTAACCCAGAAACCTGAGATCCAGGGTCCACCTGGGTTAGTCTGTCCTAAGTCCCTCTATATGACCTGTGGGTGGTTCCTGCTCATAGATTCCTCTATCCCTTCCCCTACCTTTACCTTTGTGCACATGGGTTTAGTGAGGAACCTTTCCTCAATGTTTAAGGTAGAGAGTAATCAAGAAAGACATCAGGTGTCAACAGTGAATCATAAACACACACACACACACACACACACACACAAACACATACACACTTGGACTCATACAAACAAATATGCCCCCATACATATAAGCACAAAAGCCACACGCACAAATACACAAAATGAAATTCTCCCTTTTTTGTTGTTCTGTACTTTTACCAAAGTGTCTTTAGATGTAGAATTTAAAATATAGATATTAGATACTCATTGTTTCCTCCCCTACCCCCCCCCTCGTGTGCTCTCTCTCTCTCTCTCTCTCTCTCTCTCTCTCTCTCTCTCTCTCTCTCTCTCCTCCTTTTGAAAGGATTTCACTATGTAACCCACTCCAGCCTCACACTTGTGATCCTCAGCTCTGTGGGATTTGTGAATAGTTTTCATTGTACATGGGGAATTCTCTTCCATCATCTTCACTCAATGACTGTATGTCTTCAGAAAGGCAATTACATGTGTATGTAAACATGCATACACACACATGCACATGCATACAGTAACATGCATACATAAGCATACACATATACTCACATGGATACATATGCAAACATATACACACATAAACATGCACACTCATACAGGCATACACATATACTTACACACATATGCACACACATATACTCATATACACATGTACACTGTACCCACATATACTTACACACACACATATATGCACACACACTTACCAACATGTACACATACATACAAATGCACACACAAATGTGCACATGTACACATGCACACACATTCTCACACACACACACATACACACATGCATTCTCCTTTGCTCTTAGTTGTCTTAGCTTCTCTTCCATGTTTCTTTCTGTTTGTGTCTCTATCCTGCTTTATGTACAGTTTCCTCTGAGTTATTTTCCAGTTCATTTATTAAATCCATCTATTAAGTTATTGTATTTTGAAAATTGCAATCTAATCTTCATTTCCTGAGTTTCCGCTTGGCAATTTTATTGGTGTGCTGTTGCCTCATTGTCCCTGCTTGGCAGATACTACTAATTAGTCTCTTTCTTCTTTCTGCGTAATGTAGTCTATTTTAATAATCTATACTTACAGTGGTCTGATCACTATAATATAAGATGTGTTGATAGATCTGTTGTTGAATTTGTTTTTGGTTATTTTTGCTCGTGAGTTTACATTTCTTGTGTATTTCATTATATGGTTTTTGAGGTTTCTTCATTGGTCGAGCTCTGAGAGAAGGAAGCTTGTGACAAGTGTGACAAGAGAGCTATTTGTTTCCAGTTTAGATTCAATATCTAAAGGATTTGGCACAAGTAGGGGTTGGGGTTTGAGAATTACTGGTCTAAAGGTTTTGTTTGTTTGCCTTTTATTCCCACTCAAATGATAAGATTTTGGCTTCAAAACTGCAGAAAAAAATTTCATTTTCAACTTCTCAAAGAACATTCCCCTTGTTACAGAGTAATTGAAATAAAGACATCTGTAAAGGGCCGCAATAACATTCGCCACCACTAGATGGCGCTGGCTTCCACTGCGCCCCACGTGGAAGGCCAGGTCAGTCAAGATGGCGCTAGCCTTTACCGCGCAAGCCGGCTCCCTATCGGGAGATTAGCTGTGTCGCATGTGCAAAGAGTGCGCCGTGCCAGGTCTTTGCCCATTTCGGGCGTGCGGATGAGGTCATGAGTAAGCAACCAATCAGGTGTGGAGTGCGTGCGGGGGATAAATAGAAGCACCTGGCGGTGCACGGGCTTCCACCAGACAGAAGAGAGAAATAAAGTTGTTGTCTATAGTTAGAATTTCGGTGTCCGCGTGCTTCTTGCCGGCTAGAAGTAGCGCGTTGGACATATTGGTGCCGAGACCCCGGGAACCAGAGGCCACACCATCGCATCGTTGGCGCTGCGGAAGCCCCCGTTTCACGGGAGAAATTCAGAAGCTATAGGACGCAGGTAAAAACTCTGAGAGAACATGTTTAGCCTTGACCTGCTCCGATTCAGCCCCTTGCCGGACGAGGCAGGTGCCGTTGTGGTTGCTTTGGCAGCCCTCGGGTGGTTTCTATTGACTCTTGAGTTTCTAGTTACGCCAAACGGCGTTTAACAGCAAAGCGGAGAGCGTTGGGGTGGGGCGAGGCAGTGCTTCAGAAACAGAGTTGAGAACGATTCAAAGAGTTTAAAGGGAAAAAAGTGCACTTAAGAAAAGAGACCTCTCGGGACCTTAGATCCGAGGGAGAGAGAGAATGGGAAAAAGACGCCTCGGGAGAGATAAAGCAGAGTAAGGAAGAAGAGATCCTGAAAAGCGGAAGTCTTTATCCGGTAAAGGATTCAAAGACTTCAGAGCTTGATAGTTCAGGGACAGACGAGCAGAGAGAGGATTTAGAACATAAGGCAGCTCGCTGTGAAAAAGAAAGATGCTACCCAGATGAACAACGAGCTAACAGCTTGGGTAAGCAAAAGGAAGTGGAAGGCGGAAACCATGCGGTTTCCCAGCCTATAAGTCCCGGCGCCGCTCCATCTTGTATGGAGAGATTCCACTCAGATTCCTTCCTCACTAAAGAGGAACAGAAAAAGATACAGCTGGCATTTCCGGTGTTTGAGGCGCCGATGGAGGCCGCGTTCACGCCGTAGAATATGTTCAAATTAAAGAACTTGTCGAGTCGGTCCGTAACTATGGAGTTAGTGCCAATTTTACTATTGCTCAAGTCGAAAGGCTTGCTACTCTGGCCATGACTCCAGGAGACTGACAGACAACAGTGAAGGCTACGCTTCCCAATATGGGACAATATATGGAATGGAAAGCCTTATGGTATGATGCCTCTCAGGCACAGGCCAAAATCAATGCCATTGCTGAAGGCAATCAGAGAGACTGGACGCTTGATCTGTTAACAGGACAAGGGCAATATGCCAATAATCAAACTAACTATGACTGGGGAGCATACGCTCAAATTTCCCGCTGCCGCCCGTTAAGGCATGGAAGGCACTTTCAAGAAGGGAGAGTCCGGGGACACTTAACGAGAATCATACAAGCCCCCAGGAACCATTCTCAGACTTTGTGGCTAGGATGATGGAGGCAGCAGGCAGGATCTTTGGAGACCCTGAACAGGCAATGCCTTTAGTAGAACAGTTGGTTTATGAACAAGCCACAGGAGTGCAGAGCGGCTATTACGCCTAGGAAGGGCAAGGATTACAGGATTGGCTGAGAGTTTGCCGAGAACTTGAGGCCCGCTTACTAATGCCGCCTCACTTGGCTGCTATCCTACAGAGCCAAAAAGTGCTTAGGTACAGGTGATCACAAGGTCTGCTATAACTGTGGCAAACCAGGACATTTGAAAAAAGGAGTGTCAAGCCTCGCTAGGAAGAGAGCACCAGGACTGTGTACTGGGTGTGGGAAAGGCTATCATTGGGCTAGTGAATGTCGCTCAGTTAAAGATATCAGAGGCAAGCTTATTCAGCCCAGGCCTCCCCAGACGGAAGAGGGTGAAAATATTCCAAAAAACGGGTATCTGGGCCCCAGGTCTCAGGGCCCCAAAACATATGGGACTCCAGCTTACAACAGACGGACTCCACGATTCGCAGAGCCACTAGAGGCTCAGCAGGAGTGGACCTCTGTTCTACCACCCAATTCATATTAATGCCACTGATGGGTGTGCAACCCGTCCCCACTGACTACAAAGGCCCCCTACCGGTGGGAAGTGTTGGCCTTATTATGGGACGGTCCTCCTTAACTTTAAAGGGACTAATTGTTCACCCTGGAATAGATCAAGATTACAGGAGAACTTCAAGTTCTCTGTTCGTGCCCTCAAGGTGTTTTTTCCATTTCCCCAGGTGATAGGATTGCTCAGTTGATTATTCTTCCAAGCTTACATGATCATTTTCCTTCTTCCGGGGTCCCTAGAGGAACCGCGAAGTTTGGCTCTTCCGGGACTGATTCTGCTTATTTAATAATGGACCTTAATTCCAGACCCTCTTTAGAGTTGAATGTAGAAGGGAAAATTTTTAAGGGAATTCTAGATACAGGGGCTGATAAGAGCATTATCTCCTCCAAGTGGTGGCCTAAGGTATGGCCTGTCACTCAATCATCCCATTCCTTACAAGGACTAGGGTATGAGGCCAGCCCCACTATCAGCTCACGCTCCTTGATTTGGCATGCTCCAGAAGGCCAATCAGGAAAGTTTATTCCTTATGTCCTCCCTCTTCCTGTTAACCTTTGGGGGAGGGATGTCTTACAGGGTCTAGGTCTGACATTGACCAACGAGTACTCTCGACAAGCTGTCGAGATTAGGAAGGAATTAGGAAAAAAGGAACAAGGAAAATTAGAACCGGCTCCACAAGAAGGTAATATAGAAAGGCAGGACCTGGGTTTTTCCTAAGTGCCATTGAGGGTTCTATGCCCATACCCTGGCTTACAGAGGAAGTGATATGGGTTCCTCAATGGCATCTATCCTCTGAAAAATTAGAAGCTGCCACTAAATTGGTTAATGAACAATTACAGCTTGGTCATTTTAGAACCGTCTACCTCACCATGGAATACTCCTATTTTTGTGATAAAAGAAAAATCAGGAAATGGAGACTTCTCCATGATTTGAGAGCCATTAATGCACAGATGCGCTTATTTGGCCCGATCCAACGAGGCCTACCCTTACTCTCTGCTTTACCTAAGCAATGGAAGATAATAATTATAGACATTAAGGATTGTTTCTTTTCCATCCCCTTGTGTCCACAAGACAGACAGAGGTTTGCATTTACTATACCAGCTATTAATCATCTTGAACCTGATAAGAGATTTCAGTGGAGGGTCCTGCCTCAAGGCATGGCCAATAGCCCCACTATTTGCCAACTATATGTACAACGAGCTCTTGAACCTATAAGGAAGCAATTTCCTTCCTTGTTGCTGGCTCATTATATGGATGACATTCTGGCATGTGGCAAAGATTTAACCACCTTACAGACCTCATATCCCATATTAATCAAAACATTGGGACAATGGGGACTACAAGTCGCTACAGAAAAGGTTCAAATTACAGAAATTGACTCATTTCTGAGAACGGTCATCTATCCTAAAAAAATAGTTCCCCAGAAATTAGAGATTCGTAGAGATCATTTACGTACCTTAAATGATTTCCAAAAATTATTGGGAGATATAAATTGGCTGAGACCATTTTTAAAGGTTTCCTCTGCTGAGTTGAAACCTTTATTTGATATTTTGGAGGGGGACTCTCATATCTCCTCTCCGAGAGCATTGACGCCAACCATAAACCAGGCCTTACAAGTCGAGAAAAAGCCTTACAGGATGCTCAATTACAGCGCATTGATGAGACCAAGCCTTTTGATTTGTGTGTTTTCAAAACTATGCTATTGCCAACAGCTGTTTTGTGGCAGGATGGGCCTTTATTATGGGTCCATCCCAATGCATCTCCTGCTAAGATTATTGACTGGTATCCCGATGCGGTTGCTCAGCTTGCACTCCGCGGGTTAAAGGCAGCTATTACTCATTTTGGGAAAGAACCCAAAACTTTGATAGTACCATATACAGCCATCCAGGTTCAAACATTAGCTGCTACCTCGAATGCTTGGGGAGTGTTAGTTACTTCCTTTGCTGGACAGATTGATAATCATTATCCAAAACACCCGATCCTACAGTTTGCTTTAAGCCAAGCCATTGTGTTTCCACGCATAATGTCTCAGAAACCACTTGTTGATGGGGTTGTAGTGTATACAGATGGGTCAAAAACTGGTATAGGTGCTTATGTGGTCAATAATAAGGTAGTATCTAAACAGTATAATGAAACCTCACCTCAAGTTGTAGAATGTTTAGTGGTGCTAGAGGTCCTCGAGACCTTCCCAGGCCCGCTTAACATTGTGTCAGATTCCTCTTATGTGGTTAATGCAGTTAAGGTTCTTGAGGTGGCTGGATTAATCAGGCCTTCCAGCAAACTTGCTCAGATTTTTCAACAAATTCAATCTACCCTTCTCAGCAGGAGATCCCCTGTATTCATAACACATATTAGAGCTCACTCAGTCCTTCCTGGGCCAATGTCCCGCGGAAATGACCTAGCGGACAAAGCTACAAGAGTGATTGCAGTTGCCTTGTCCCCTCAATTAGACGTAGCAAAAGAATTTCACAGACGATTTCATGTAACGGCTGAAACTTTACGCCGCCGATTTGCTTTGACTAGAAAAGAAGCTAGGGAGATAGTTACCCAATGTCAAAATTGTTGTCAATTCCTGCCTGTACCACATGTGGGAGTTAACCCACGAGGAATCCGACCACTACAGGTTTGGCAAATGGATGTTACTCATGTCCCTTCTTTTGGAAAACTTCAGTATTTGCATGTTTCTATTGATACATGCTCTGGCATTATGTTTGCTACACCTCTAACAGGAGAAAAGGCCTCACATGCAATTCAACATTGCCTCGAGGCGTGGAGCGCTTGGGGTAAACCCAAACTCCTTAAGACAGACAATGGACCAGCTTATACTTCTCAAAAATTTCAACAGTTCTGCCACCAGATGGAGGTGACTCATCTGACTGGTCTCCCGTATAATCCTCAGGGACAGGACATTGTAGAGCGTGCCCATCGCACTCTCAAATCTTATTTAATTAAACAAAAAGGGGGAGTCGAGGAGACTCTACCCTCAGTACCAAGAGTAGCTGTTTCCATAGCACTCTTCACCCTTAATTTTTTAAATCTTGACGCCCAAGGCCATACTGCGGCCGAACGTCACTATTCAGAACCTGATAGACCAAAAGAGATGATAAAATGGAAAGATGTTTTGACTGGTCTATGGAAAGGCCCGGATCCTATTTTAATAAGATCCAGGGGAGCGGTTTGTGTTTTCCCACAGGAAGAAGACAATCCATTCTGGCTACCGGAACGACTGACACGGAGAATCCTGACGCCTAGAAGTGACTCGCGGATGGATCCCTCAGAAACTACCTCTAGTCCTCACACTACCTCTTTGGATTTGGATTCCTAGTACTTCTAGGAATGGGTGGGGGTGGCTCTGTTTGGTGCAGCCCTATGCTGTGGATTAGTATTCATGCTATGGTTGGTTTGCAAACTCAGACTCAACAAAAAGCGTGACAAGGCCGTTTTTCACTCAAGCACTTGCAGCCATTTTGAACAAGGGGCCTCCCTAAAATTTGGTTATCTATCTTCAAAATTAGTCGGTATCTGAGTTCTCTGTTTGCACCCCCATGGGCCTGGGGGCCCACTTGCACTGGGGGAGAGAGAGACTCAAGATCCCTTTGATCAGCCCTTCTACATCGCTGAGGTTCCCTCATTGCATGTATAGGGTGATCATGACCTCCCCACTAACTCACCTTCTGGCTGGCCTCTTTTTAGAGTTCGCCTAGGTCATTATTCAGTTACTGTCACACAGCACTGTGGTACCCAGGGGGGCAACTTTCCTCATGCACAGACCGATCTAAGACACGGGCCTGGTGGCGATATAAGGTTACCTTGACGGATAAGGCTGTGACATGGAGGATCGACCTAAGACAGGGGCCACAGCAGATGGACGAATCATGGGACCTAGACCAGCCTAGACAATAATTTACCGCTATTTATTAAAAAAAGTAAAGGGGAGATGTAAAGGGTCACATAATAACATTCGCCACCACTAGATGGCGCTGGCTTCCACTGCCCCCCAACGGAAGGCCAGGTCAGTCAAGATGGCGCTAGCCTTTTACTGGCCAAGAAGTCGGGCTCCCTATCGGGAGATTAGCTGTGTCGACATGTGCAAGAGTGCCTTCGCGCCAGGTCTTTGCCCATTTCGGGCGCACGGATGAGGTCATGAGGCAACCAATCAGGTGTGGGTGCGTACACGGGGATAAATAGAAGCACCTGGCGGTGCACGGGGCTTCCACCAGACAGAAGAGAGAAATAAAGTTGTTGTCTATAGTTAGAATTTCGGTGTCCGCGTGCTTCTTGCCGGCTAGAAGTAGCGCGTTGGACAGACATCTCCCCAAGAAGTCCCTTTGCGGGTGGGTGCTGGCTTATATTAAATTTATGCTTCACCACTTTGGCTCAATTCCCACCCCTGTGTGAATGGCCCTTGAGGTTCTACCCCTAAGTTTCTATTTCTCCCCCTCTTCCCCACAGTGCATGGCATCCTCTAGAGGAGAGACCAATTGTTGTCAAAACAATTCTCTACTTCCTTCCTTGGCTCTATGATTTTATTTTATGCTAGAAATTCTTTTCTATGTGTCTTCAAACACGTAATATTATCTTGAGGATTGAAATCTATTATTTAGTCTTCCTCAGAGAATTAGTTTGAGAAAAAAATAGATCACATTACTACAAAAGAAAAAAAAAGGATAGCTTCAAGGAGCTTCAAGATAGATGTTATATCTTCTCTTCACCCTTATATTGTGTTTTAGAATTTCGAATAGAGAAGATCCTTGAAGTCTTCCCCCTTGTGATCAATTAGTAATCCATTGAGAATTGAAACTGCAAATA